>NW_021848923.1:135867-153888 GCF_003651465.1 Formica exsecta | reverse complement strand
TAATAATTGTGCAAAACTTAATTTAAATCCACTTACTAGTTTAAAAGTTATTTACCAAAAATTGTAGAAAAATATTATCTCTCTCTCTCTCTCTCTCTTTCTGCAAATTATTCGTTTTTTTTTGTTTCTTGCAGTTGATTTTAGAGGATATTCACGATCAAAAGTTTTTGTCATAAATTAGGAAAAATATTAATAACAACTATTTTCTTTTACGAAGATATTAAAAACCATATTATTTTGTGATATTTTAATTCTTTTTATAATCCGGATTTATTTATTTGATTTTTCAAATAATATAAGCGTAAGAAATGTTTTTTTTTTAAATTTTGATAGTTTTTTGCTACTATTGTACAATCAAAACATTCTTAACATCCAGACGCAAATTTCGAACGTTGCAGGGAATAACCGATGCAAGAAATTTTTTCGCATTTTTGCACGATGAGCTATACCTGTTAGAATGATCGTGCGTGACGTAGAGTTAAATGTAACGGATTACCGCGAACGCCCGTATAAAATGACATCGACCTGTCGAAGCGCACGAATTTTTAACGAAAGAGAACGAGCGATTGCACGGGGGCACGTACGAGCGCCGATGAAAACTTTACGTGAGCGTAAATCTTTTTTCAATGACTCTGGGGACGATTATATATACACGAGTGAGAAAGACAGAAGAGAACTTTTAGCATTGAATAAATATAGATGCGTTGCGGAGAAAAATGTGACGCGGTATTGTTAGAGCGTCAATACTCGGTCCCGCCAAATTGCTTGTAAATCCTCATCTTTTTTTTTCCTTCGCTTCACAGATATTCTAGATTTATGCGGGACACCCTTTAAACATTTTGAATACAAACCGGATTCGCAGATGGTGCACACGCATACCAACTAAATCGGATGCGAAGCTCGCGCGGAGATATTGAAAGGCGGTGTTTACGAAATATTGAAAATTACTCGTTTTTGTGTACAAAGGCAGGCGGGGAACCTCGTTAAGTTACACATACAGCTCGTTACATCGTAAAAAAGCTCGGGTGCAACGCGGGAGAGCGATTGTCGTTCACCGGGCTACAAAATAATTCGTGCAACGCGTGTATGTTGCAAGAGCACACAGCTGAATTTTCGCGAATATGTAACCGGGCTCTACCTCACGCGCGATCGATTGAAAAAAGCGATGAAATATTTCTTTTGTTTTATCATGAATGGATGGAAGGAGTCGCGCGTCGTTATCGTCGGCGGCGTTCGCGGAGGAAAAACGCGCTCGTCTTCGACAACGTATGTCCATTTCCCGTGTGCCAAGGAGCGCGTGACGGCCGATCGGGTCGAGCCTTTGTTCGCCCTGGTCGCGCACAATGATGAGGACGAAGGGGCTTTCGTGAAGGCATAGAAAGGAAACGATCCCGAAGGGGGGAATGAGGGGACGAGGCGGAAGGCGTATTAGAAACGGAAGACATGCTTTTAAATATCTCGGAACTCGATCGGGGGTCCTTCATCTCCGCGATGCGTGGCACAAATAGGTCGAATATAGGTATTATACCTATGTACAACTTCACATGACATCCGCTAATGACAAGAAGCGTTTCAAATTCTTTCGTTATAAAGTCGATGACTCCTTCCTCTTATGCGAAAATAATTTTTTCGAATTATTATGTAATTTAGAGATTTAATTTTTTTTATGTAATATTTAAACAATTAAATTTTTCTCGCGATGCTTTGTGGTAAATAAACTTTTACTTTTTCGATATTTATATTTATAATGCATCGCGTGCGAGCGATGTATTAATTATTATTAGTGAACATATCGATATCTATGTATGTGACATTTAAACAAAAAACAATGAGAAATATATATAATTAAATAATTATTTGATATTATGCTTAACTGGTTGTATTAATCGATGGTACAATGAATTTACTAAATATAAAAGTGGCATCAGTGGCTCTTATCGATCTTTTTGAAATTCGTCCAATGTCGCTTCCTAAAAATGCATAGTAGCTTTCATCGCTTTTATCGTTTGAATGATTTTTACACGTCGTATAAAGGACTGAACGAAACGTTCGCATATAAAATTGTGGTATCTAACGGATGCCCCGGACTAAATAAAACAAAACAAAAAAAAAAAAAGGGAAAAAAATAGGAGAAAAAAGAAATAACAACACAAACGTGAGCAACGTTATCTACTGGAGAACATTTTTTACAAAAATACACGCGAGAACACGACAAACACGAATCTACCCCGAAATTGAATTGCGCCCGTGACGGTAGTGAAAAACCGAGCGCTCGAATCTTTTATTTTTTTTCGGAGATCGCTAGACCGCGAAAAAGTCCTCATGTGATTTTCGGTCCCTCCGAGGGAAAGTCTCGGTTACCGCATTAGCATTCCGGATTATTCTTTTTTTTTTCCTCCGATCGTTCTCATCCGGTCGAGCATTAGTATAATGCACGTACGCCTGATTATATTCGAAAGAGTGGACTGTAACTCGGCTTGTCGGCGACAATTTTTCCCGCGAGAAGGTCCTAACTTTGGCGACTTGATGGCCGAGCGCACCAATACGACGCAATTGACCCACCTCAAAATGAATTTGCGACTGTCCGGCCAGTGGCCGGAGCTCGCCCGCTACTCAGGATAATTGGTTCGAAATATTCAGCTGATGCTTTTGTTCAGCGGATGCGCTCTTTTTTCGTTTTCAGCCCGAAGGGAGTATTATAATTACCGTCGTCTGCGCCGGCGGGCAAAATTATTTGCCGGATAATCTAATGCGAGAGGCTCGCCAAAACTCGGGACTTCGACGTTACATAATTAAATCGGCAGGTAGATATATGACAATGGCTGACAATGAGATATATATATATATGTTGTAACCAGATTACATAATCCGTCGTTTAATAAAACGTCTAGGCATTTTATAAAGTGCGGCCATATTCTTAAATTATGGTTGAAAATAAAATATTTTACAATCTGGTTAAAAATTTTAGTTTTTTTATAAAACGCTAACAAGCGACCCGTCACATTGTCAAACGCAACGATTTGTACATCGTTTTAGATTCTGGCTCGTTCATTTCAGTCATTTTATGAACGGCGCGTTTTTACCGATCTTACTTTATGTTATATTTGATAAAATAGTCATAATAAATGTTTATAAAATTTTTTTTTCACGCTTTTATTTCTTTTTATTATTTGTTTTCAAACATTATTTTCGAGATTTTTATTTATGTTACTTTTATAAAACCTTTATAGTAATAAATACAACAAGTATTCATACAAGCTTTTTCTCATTTAGAAATACATATAATTACCTATTAATATTATAACATAATATATGTTTTTTTTGCAAAGGCTTCATAAAATGACTGAAATGAATCAACTAGAATCTAAAACAATGTACAAATTGTTGCGTTTGACAATGTGACGTATCGTTTATATATATATGTGACGGAGTTTTGGATATTCTTGTTCGTTGAAATTATTTATTGTAGGATCCGATTCGATGAGTGACGATGAAATGGACGTGCTGTTTATTAAACTACGCTTCTCTGCTATACTTCTTTTACATGCTAGATTGCGGTAAACATTTATTACTCGTTCTATTTGCATCGTCATTTTTAATTGCAAGCTGATATTGTTCTCTGGGACATGGTAATAATTGCATGCCTGGTCTCTTCTATTCTTTTAATTCGTAAAAGTTTGAAAAGTTTTGTCTACCAAATGTCCATACCAATTGTCGCGATACGAATCTATTTACAGAATCTCATAAAAATCTTAATCTTTACAACAAACAATTTTTACCTGCAAAGCGACAAGTATTGTCTTGCAAGCAGCGGGAAAAAACTCCGAGTTATTAATTTACTCGTCGCGTAAATCACACGCAGAGAATAAAAATACTGATTTTTCAACTTGCAATTTATTACGCAAGAATATTTTTTTTACATTATATTATTGAAATGTATTTTTTCAACTTTTTTGAAAGAGATTGCAAAAATACAGAATAAAGAAAAGGAAATGCGAATTGGAATAATCGAAGAGAGCGTATCTTTTAATCGATAATCGCTAATTTAAATAATACCATATATAGGTTGAAATATGCAGAATTTCAAAAGAAAGAAATAATTTCACGTATCATCGTGCGTAGATGGGAATGAAAAAAAGAAAGGAAAAAGAATATTTCTGTGATAGAACGTAATCAAAATGTACGGAACGGTTGAAAGATCGATAGCGATTTAAAGCTGAAACAAAGGGAGCATTCATTTTCATTTAAAGGTATAAAAATTAGAGCAGTTTTTACAGATTTTCATTCGCAATAGATCGATACAGACAGAGATGAGAATTAGTGTGAAAAAATGAAATGCTGCATTGAATATATTTTAGCCAACAGAGTAGATAATAGTAGTAGTAATATATTCGCTCCGACGCAATTTATGTACAATTCATTACAATATTCATATCCGGCTTTTGCAACAATCTGGTTGATGGTTGCGTCGTTCAAACTTAGTTTAGGTAATTCAATTTTTACAGGTTAGCGATCAGGGATCGTCATCGAGAGAATAATGTTATAGCCCACGATATGATATATTTAATATTTTTGCTCTGGTCTGAAACGAGTTTCGTATCACATAGCATAAATGAAATAGTCTACAGCAACGAAATTTTGCGTAATTTACTGCCGCATCAACATTTTATCACTGGAATATATGAGAGAATTTTGTTACGAAGTTTTATACCGGTTCGCGCGCGCGCACAAGTTCCTCCGCATTGTTTCCGCGATGAGTTGCTTCTTACGAGTCATAATAAAACAATAAGAATAAAGAAATGAGCATTGAAAAGCGAACAATAGTTGAATAAATATCGCGAGATAAATGAGAATAGTGTGTAATTAAAATTATTGCAATTTAAAGACGAAGAAGTAAAGCACCGTGTATATATTTTCAGTGAATATAATACAACTAATCAATAAATGCAATCTCGTTTCTCGCTATAAAAGAAGCTATTTTAAATTTATATATATATATATAAATTTAAAATAGCTTCCTTGATTTGTGTGCGCGCGCGAATAAATATTTTATTCACACAGTAAACGTGTTGATTTTATTATGAATTTGCTCGAAAGATTAAGATTTTCATTGTTGTACATATTTAGGACAATGCAGAAGAAGCTTTATATATATAGTGCTATGCGATACGTCGTTTACAGAAATTTTAGATTTACATCCAATTACAAACACGTGATCTTAATGGTTCTACGGCAATTGAGGTGATCGTGCGACTGACGTCAGGAGACCGTTATTCCTCTCTCTCTCTCTCTCTCTCTCTCTCTGCAAGTGGGTAATCTATAATGATATATGCGTGCCCCAAATATTATTGCATTCCCGAAATATTGCATACAAATTTCAAAAAAATGATAGAAAATATTGTAGGATGTCTATTACCTTGAAAATCATGGAAAACCTGGAATTCGCAGGGATTTCTTTTGTACCTGGAAAAATTAGGGAATTCTTATGGAATTTTATTGGGATTTAGGGAAATTCTTTAAAAAATCTTCTATTTAATAATTTTGCTCTTATATTGTAAATAGTCAAGTAAAGGCGAGCCAAGTAAATTATGCGTTTAAAATATATTATAAATATATATTTATGTTTGTTTATATATTCAATGTTTTAATAAAATATTGAATATGTAGTATATACTCTTTACTGTAATTTTTAGTGATAAAAAATGAACATTTTATATGCAAGTGAAAAATGCTTACCTTACCAAAGTTATTCAATTTTTTTTCAATACATTTACAAATGTAGCGCTTGAAACTTAAGAGGCTTTCTGTTTTTCCTTCGTATGAATAAGAAACATTAGAAAATGCATGTAATAAAAAAACTTATATTAGAAAGTTGCATCAAAAAATCTTTAAAATATTTTCTTTACCTGAAATTTTGAACAAAAATATCTGGAAGATCAGGGAATCTTTTTACAAGATTTGAGTAGACACCCTGATTATTGATCGATCAAAAATGTATAAAACTTTAAGAAACAAATTATGAAAATACAAGATTGTATCAGGACTGTCGCTTAAATAAAAATATCTCGTCTCTGTCCCATTTTTGTGTAAACGAAATATATATGCTTATTTTTATAACTCGTGTCTTCGCGAAATAAAGTGCAAAAGTGGCAGCTTATATATTAAATTTAAAACAATGTCATGTTATGCGAAACGTGTAAGTTTGCGAATAGATCTTTAAACGTCTCGTACACGATCAGCGAACGAAATTGCCGAGCATTTAGCTCGCTAAATGATTCTCTCTATGTTGTGGGTCTTTCATCGCGCCTTCGGCCCATAGGGCGCAGCTGGAATTTCCCAACGTTTCAATTGAAATAGAAGGAAATCGTCGCAGGAAATTGCTAAATTCGAATGAAACTGCGCGGAACGTTTGCGCGCATTCGTGAATGACCGATATTGAAAGCGGGAGACCGATTGAGATAAATACGATCGTCGGGCGCGCTTTCGTTTTTATCATCCCGCGTGTAAGTTTTTATCATAAACGCCGCACGGAAATCGATTTCTTAGACAGTGTATCTCGAGAAAGAGCTGAACATAGTACGTCTCGCATTTTTGGAAGCGTCTTTCGCGAATGATTCACGTCTTCAATGGACCTCTCGGAATGGATTTGAATGAATCGCTCGCGATGCTTCTCGCGCTGAAAGGGACGCGTAGTGATTGTAGCGTGTATATAGTATATATATATACACCGCTTCTATAAATATACCATGTCAAAAAGGATTCCTTCAGCGCACAGCTGACGCCGTGATACAAAATGCACGCGCGCGGGCGCGATAATTTATTGCAGCTTGTGGCGTGCGCGCGAGTGCACGTATATGCATATATATATATATATGTGTGTGTGTGTGTGTGTGTGTGTGTCTATGTGCGTGAGGTTGAAACTAGTTCTTGATGCGCCCGGGCAGACAGGATAACTAGCCGGAGCCCTCTAATGGCTCTAAAAATAAATCCCGCGTGCATCGCGCGCGACCTAAAGGTCGTTTTCACGTGACTCGCTCGCACGATACGCACGCACTATACGAGGCTCGTTCATTGGCGTGCCTCTGACACCTTGGCCAAATCTGTTGAAACGTATTATAGCGTCGCTCACAACAACGATAACTGGAAGGAGCAGTGTCTTGCTATTTGCGAGCGCGATGGAAAGGGAAAATGTTACGAGCTATAGAATATCCGTCCTTCTACGTTTGAGTCACGGAATGACATTGCTCATCCTTGTTCCGGGATATCGATATTAACCGGGTAAAGGGTGGTACGGTACCGCTTCACCGACCATTGCCGAAGTATTCTTGGAAACGCGGCAGTTCCTGACGTTGGTATGCCATTTTTTTTAGCGAAGAAGTTTAAGTAGCTCGCGATCGAGTTTTATTTTTTATTTTTTTTTTCTTTCTTCTTATCAGGAATGAAATTCTTATCGACTAGATTCTTATTCGATCGTTCTCTTTTATTACTCTAGCATCGAGGAAAAAGAAAGTATCGTGACGCTGCAGCGGAAATTCTCGGAGTGATGCGTCATCTCGCATAGCTGTTAGATATTCCCAAGGTTGTACTTGCAATTATGTTGAGAGAAGGAAATTCTTGGTTGCAACAGAGCTACATTTATGATGAAAAAATTTGTTAAGATTGAGTTTACCTATTTAATATATAAATACGCACACATTAAAAATATTTTATCGGATGTTATATAATATATATGTATTTGTTCGCCAATCAGATTTTTCTTCTTTCCAGATTTCTTGTCTTTTAAAGTTTCTTAAATTGTAAAAGTATAGCTTAAAAATATTTGCAAAATTATTCTCTCTCTCTCTTTCTCTTGTTTTCTCTGGCGAAGATCCTAAAAGATTGTAATTTCTTATATGATAATTCTTGATATAACGAACAAAAGGAATGTCTTCTTCAATCTAAGTTTCTCGTTCCGTTTTCGAACCAAGAAGTTTTATTATCTCGATAATATTGTACGACACGCGTTGGGAAATGTCCGCAGCGAGACTTCGCGAACTCAAGCCCATTGCTGGTCCGTCAATTTAAAATTTAAAATGCGCAAAAACATTTGTCAGGCGCAAGTTTGAAACTGCGTTTACATTGCAATAGGTTTGTATTGCAATCTCGTAATTTTTTTAAACTAAAATGTATAGTTTTATCCTATTTTTCCTTGTTTAATTTATACTATCCGATAAACTATCGAGAGATCGATGGGAAAAACACAAACCATAAAAACTGTATTTTTAAAGAAATATTAAATTCATTTTTTATTCCATGTTGATTTAAATCTAGTTATTCGGTGACTATTTTAAATCTTGTTCTTTCGTAAAGTTACGGTAGAAGAGTCACAGTTAAAAAAAAAAGCAAAATGTCATGACGTTTTTTCTCGTTGCAACGATGCGAGTTATATACGAATCGGAGAGCTTTTCGCTCGCGTGCATTCCAACGACGAGGAAAATTAGGCGAATGCTCGATACGGCACGGATTCGAGACATCTGGCACGAAAATACATGGCGCGTGGAAAATGCGTTCATCAAGGGTATAATCGCGAGAGCCGTCAACTGGTCCCTGCTCTGACAAAATATGCTTGACGAGAGCGCAGACGCAATTTTTTTTTTTTTTTGTCTATGAACCGCGATACCGGTTTTCACGATTTTCCAGATGTCGTACGCCAACTGTCCTCCTTTCATGAACATTACTCTTCGAATATAATCGTCTATTTTCGTGGAATATTGACGTTTGCGCATAGCAGACAGTATAAATAATGCAATATCGAAGAAGCAGAATTTTTTAAAAATAATTATGCATTCTTTTTCACTCTTCTAGATTCAGCCAACAATTTGAATTAAATAAAATTTAATCTAGTTATTATTATCCTTCTTTAATTAAAGTTATATATTTACGAGACAGAAAAACAATTAACTTTACCGAGGCTCGATTACGTTGATGCCTCAAAACAATTATTATTTAAGATCCAAATGGGACAAGGCCATTTCCGAATCCATCATTATCCGCGACGCTGTCATACTGAATCAATGTAAGAGCTCCTTTTGTATCCCACAATCGCGTGTACGCTGCGATAGAGAACGACAGTGAATGGAGAGAGAGAGGGGGGGGGGGGGCAAGCAGGAGAGACCAATAGAACAAAGTGAATTCTCGATCTATGAGTCATCCGGCTGTTGCGTACACCCGGTATACGCGCGTGTGCGCGCGTACGCAGCAATCGGCCGACTGAATGCACCATCGACCGGCTAATGCATCAAGAGGGGTGGGGACGGGAGGGGGAGGGGGGACGTGTAAAGAAAGGTACGTGTAGAGATAGAAAGGAAAGAAGAATGGGCAAAAGTGAAAATAGGTAGGTTTCCACGAGGGAGATTCGGTCTGCGCCACGTGAGCTGGAAATAAGCAAGGGAAAAGGGCCGAATTCGTGGGGAGGGATAACTTATCGATCTGTATTCGTTAACTAGGACCCTCTCTTCGCGAGAAGATTACCGATCACGAGTGGAGCAAACACTCACCCTTATGTGGAATGTCTTGTTCATTATGATTACGGTGCAAAGTTGTTTAGCACTGAATGAAACTTTGTGATTCTTATTTGATCATGTCAAATGCGTTCTCTATAGTAGAATTCACTACAAATTGAGCGTTTGCGCAGAGTTCAGGAGACATGTAAACAATCAAACATCTCCGCAAAATTATTAAAAAATTTCTTTTCTATTTAAAACAATATAAATAAAAAAGAAATGATAACGCGAAATACTTGGATTTACTAAATTACGAGCACATATTTCATCTATCTGATAATTGAGCGTTTGCGTAGAGTTCAGGAGACATAAAAAATCAAACAAAATTATTCAAAATTTTGGTATTTAAAACAATGTGTACATAAAAAAGAATGATAACGCGAAATACTTGGATTTACTAAATTACGAGCACATATTCAATCTGTCTGATAAATAATGAAAGTGTGAATTCGTGTATGAACATTTCTCTCTCAATTTTCTGAAAATATTGTTGAGCTTCATAAATAATGTTGGAATAAATGTCAGATAATAAATTTTTATAATATAGTCTGATTTGTGGCGATTGTGGTATCGATTTGATCTAATAAAGAGATGCAGAAATGTCTATTGTCGCGCGGTGCGTTACGTTGTCGAGCTGTTGGACGTTATTCTTGCCGGAAACGATGGGAGATGGTTTTGGCTCAGGAGAGCCAAAATCAACGTGGCATATCGCCGTCCATCGCGCTGACAGTGCATTCACAGGGCAAGTTCCGCTGGAATATCTCTCGAAATCTTATTCAAATCATTTCGAACAGAAACTCCGCCCGTTCTTCTCCGCTAGCAGGAANAGGAATGAAAAATTTGCGCGAAAACTTCCGCCATAAAATTTTTATGAGATCTATTCATTAAAAGTTCAAAGAATTCGAAAATTTTCCAATAACCTCACCAAGTTAGAATATACAGTCAAATGTAAATTTTCTTAGAAATTAGATGTTACTCTTTACTCGCCAAAACGGCCGCGCGTCACAATGTTTCGATTCGTTGCAATAAAAATAAATGATATATCGTTCCAAATTCAATAACATCATAAAACACATAGTTGCTATTTTTGATATTTTTATTAGCTATATCACAGAAAATGTCGATACTTGATTATTTAATTTTTACTATTGCTTTTAATCTTTTAATTAAAAAATCACATACGCTACAATTCTTTATTCGCCGGAAATTTGCAAAATTATTTAAAGCAGATTTTATTTATTTTTCTCAGCATTTAAAAGCTGTTAATAATAGACGGAATCATACATAAATTGTATCACAATTTAAACATAATGTTATTACGAACAATTACTGTTATTTAATAATTTTGTTATTCCCAGAATTTATATAAATATCTATTTTGTCAAGATGTAGTTTGGAAATAGAAGTTGATGCAAGTTTTATCAGCTTTCTCAGCTAGTTTCTATTCTAATATTATAATAGATTTCGCGTTTCTCATAAAACCAGAGCTGTCTTCCATTTTAGCATAATTAACGTTCGCTTGAATTCACGAGTGCTAGATGTCGGAATCTACTGCGCGAAGAAAGCTAATTTTAAATATTAATTAATGCACACGCGCGGCAACAGAGCGTTTTTGCAGAGATCTCTAAACGTGATAAAAATTAGAAAAAAATTTATCCCACGCATAGCTATACACGCCTGTCAAATTTTAGATGTGCTAAAAACACGATGACGTTATCAACGTTACAACCACAAACAAATGGCTCGATATCATCATTCTTCATGACGCACGTTTGTGGTGTGTCAAAATTCCAATTATGAATAATAACAGCAAAAGGCTTAGAGTACAAACAATTAAGTGGGAAAATAAGAGTCAAAGCGCGGGTATAATATTGATGCGCGAACTTATTATAAATTAAATTAAATATAATTAAATATAATTATATTTTAAAAACAAATGTGCATTAAAAATGTACGTTTCGGACCGTTTTTTGGTCTTTCAGCATGGATATAAATATATAAAGATAAAATTGGAATTTTAAAACTTGACATACACAACATTTGTTCGAATTTCAAATTAAAAATATTTTTGTAGAATTAGTATTTGTACAGATTCTACGCTGCCTTTTAGTGAGCCTTCCTTTCTGGTTATTAATTTTAATTTGAAATTTGAGTGCAACAACAATTGTTTTGTACGCGAAATTTTAAAATTTTAATTTAATCTTTATATATTTATATCCATGCTGAAAGATGGACAAAAATACGATGGATCAAAACGTATATTTTTAATGCACATTTGTTAATTGTTTCAATTATGAGTTTGCCTAGGCTTCTAGCGGTATGATTACACACACATACACAGTTCGACCAACGTCATGATAATCGTAATTATCGAAACGCGTGCTGCAACCGGAAAAATTCATGGTTTGGAATAAAACATGTGTAAAGTTTCCTTTGCATGTATATGTATGTTTTGTACATTTTAATAAAGTCAATCGGCCGATCGTGCGAATCAAACACGTGCTTTCTGTATCAGAATTTAAAATAAATTGAGATAATTTTTTCGGAATATATCCATGCTCTCTGTATTATTCGGCGAAAATACTCAAACTCTAATGTCGATTCGATAGCTTTAAACCTTAACCGGTGATGTGAAAAAAATTGACATCGATTCCCCTGGAAAAAAAAAAAAGTTAAAGTCATATCAAATGTATAAATATAATGTTCACACACACACAACAATCTAAATTGCAGTAGATGTATCCTCTTTCCTCGTGACATGCTCGTTTCTGTCTCTCTTTTTTCGTCACTTATACTGAAAGCTGGCGCTAACCATAATTCGGGCTGCGTAATTCATGTCACTTCCGCTTTCTGTCGCTACGTTGACATTTCTCTCGACGATTGCTGACTGCGATTATCAGGAAAGTCAATCCAATGCATTGATGCCGTTATAATTGCGGTAACGGGCTCTAAAATTGCGTATGCATAATAACTCGATTTGCGTTGGTAAATTAAGTAATTTGTCTATCCAATTTTGAAACGGTTCGGTTGAACGCCGTTGAATTTCGATGGGTGGATAATCGGGAATGCTCTCGAAATATTTGATTATCGCAGATTGTATATGATTCCAAAAAAGAGTGAATAAATATTTTTCATATAATTAAAAATGCATATTGTATCGAATAACTTTCCCACGTAAAATATAATATGACGTATCGCGTGTACGATTTTCAATTGCATCGTGTTGCACATTTTCTTTAATTACTTGTATTATCGCGGAGAAACATTTCCTCATATCTCGCTCGTTTAATGCAAAAATATCGTGTAAAACTTTAGCCAATATAAGTACGATAGCATCATGCGCGCGGGAGAAGAATTTTAATTCATCGCCAATTAAAATCCTTCGCGTCTTAGGCAATGGTAATTTGTTGTTTCGTAGTAAGACTCGGCACGACATCCCACCGCTTTTCGCGATGCTCGAGATTATAGGAACGGCGGTTGGTGGTATAGTATAAGTCGAATCTTGAAGCTCTCTCATGCAAGAGAGAGTTTCTCGTGTATCGCGTGTTCGGCCGACACAGTTAGTGTATATGCCTCTCGTGTGAAACTCTCGAGCACAGAGCTGCATGTGTATAGAGACGCACACGTGTATGCGTTTACGGATATATACGAGCGTTGCCCACGTCCCCCTTCGATCGTAATTTTCGGTAGCACGATAAAATGCCCCCGATACACTTCGCTATGGGCCTTTTTAATTTCGTTCCTGGCGGCCCCGATCATTCATTGTTGACATTCGGGCTTGTTATCGCACGTGTTCAAATGCTTGCGATCACCGGCTGAATTATCAACTGCAACTTGAATAACGCCAGTCTCATAATAATCAGATTGCGTTATTTAGTTTTCAGTTTTATTCAACGTCTAGTAATTAAAAGTCCAGTTATTAAAAATTTCATTTAAAATAATTTCAAGTCAATTTTTTATTTTAACGAATCTTTAACTTCAGATATCTCTGTAATCTTGTACCCATTTTCGTGTTACATTTTTGTTTGAAAATTTTAGCATAATTAAGCCTTAAAATAAATGTTTGCTAAAATAAAATCACTTGGATTATTGCCGAAAAAAATAAATTTTATTCTTTCATTTTTATTACACCAATTTATATCTTTGAAACATAAATCGGTAAAAATTTTTAATTTGCGATTTTAAATAGATTGATATAATTAAGCTTAGAATGAAATTTTGGCTTGGGATAAATTGATTAAAAATTAATAATGTCAGATAAAAATTCTCTATTTAAAAAAAAAAAAAAAAGATTATAGAAGTAATTTTTCGTTTTGTGATTGTCACTGGTCATCGCTATTATTTTAAGCGAGCGCCTTTATCTCAAACGATTCAATCTTTTCTTATCATATTTGAATTATTGGAATATCCAATAATGCAAATCACGAGACGATAATCGTGATGCGATAATAGTAGAAAAATCGCTAGGACGGTCATTTTTCGTTCTCGAACTTGGAAGAAACTGCTTTTATTCGAAAGACACGCATTTCTTCCGCGCTATCTTGTCGTAATGATAATACAATTTGTTATTTAAGCGTTTTCCGAGCCAGGATAGCTCGCTGCTATTAGCGACGCTACTCAAGCAGAACGTTCTAAGGTTTAGACGATTAAGAGGGGTTAAACGGTACAGGCGGTCGAACGAAGTTACCGTTGAAATTAAATTGTAACTGAAAAGCGCGGAATGGGATGAAATGAAATGTCCTTCGTAGCGCGAGATGCATTTATGACCGTGTGACTTACGAGCACCGCGGGATACTATCACTTGGCAAGAAAATTGAAAAGAACGTTTGACCGTAAAAAAAATTATGCCAGACGCTGTAGTCCAATAGCGCGATGGTGGAAGAACGACGCGATAAAATCGATGCAACAAATTATGCATTTTTTGCTTTCTCATAGAGGAAGCTTTGTTTTCGTGACAAAATTTTTTTTTCGAGTTTTCTATGCCAATGTGTTTAGAATGTTTCAAAACGTCGAAAAATCATATTCCTAAAAAATGTATGTATGTACGTACATATGTACGCGATATATTGTGCAATCTCTAACTTCCGCAATTTTTGAGATATCTAGTTAAATAACGTCGAAAAATCATATTCCTAAAAAATGTATGTATGTATGTACATATATACGCGATATATTGTGCAATCTCTAACTTCCGCAATTTTTGAGATATCTAGTTAAATTTTTTTACATGGATAGATTATTATTAAAGGATGGTTGGTATTGAATTTGGTAAGGATCGATGAAAAGGTTCATTTTTTATAAAATTCTGAATTTTTTTAGAAATGTCTGTACACGTTGTATTAACTTTCGCAAATTTTGAGATATCGGGTTAAATTTTTTTACATGGATAGATTATTATTAAAGGATGGTTGGTATTGAATTTGGTGAGAATCGGTGAAAGGGTTCATTTTTTATAAAATTCTGAATTTTTTGAGAAATGTCTGTACACGCTGTAGCTTTTGCAAATTTTTAGATATCGGATTAAATTTTTTTATAATAAATAAAATATCATTAAAGGATGGTTGGTATTAAATTTGGTAAAGATCAATGAAAGAGTTCATTTTTTTATAAAACTTTGAATTTTTTGAGAAATGTTTGTACACGCTTTTTTAACTTTTGCAAATTTTGAAATATCTTCCTCTATGAGGCAGCCAAAATTAAAAAAAACCCGTTTGCTTTAAAGAGCTTAAGCTTTGCGAGCGATATAAAATAATGAGGAAGCAATGTGCAAGTTTCTAATTTGCACAATTTTTAGCTTGTTTTTTATTCTCACATTGCCCGATTCATTCTTTGCGATAGAAATTATCCGACTCTTTTGTACACCTTCCTCTTAATTTTCCATCTGTAATACAGTACAATAGTACTCGTGCTATACCTTCTCTGTATGCGCGACTGAAGTAATCGTTGCTTTCGAAATGTACACGGAATCTTCTCCGTCCGTGTTGCCGGGACTTTCGGGATACAAAGACGCGTCACATTCCGCACGTACACGAGTAACGAAAGCGTTTGTATTTGTACGCGACGCCGGCGGAAAATTTCATTCCTTCTCAATTCTATACGAATTCGCGATACACGCGGATACGACGACGTTACGCTGCGTCGAAAGATATGTTTCTCTTCCCGCTCGGAGTCGCGAAGAGAAGGAGCTTTCGGAGACACAATACGGGGCATAACAACGAAGAATAAACAAGCAGAAGGGGAATACGATTTTGCCGGCATGATAGGGACGACGGATAGAATGTTTCTTTCGCAGCTCGAGGAGCTTGTACGCGTTCAATCACTCCGCTCGTTTCTCGCGGAGCGAAGCCCGTCCTGAAAATTGCGGTGGAATAAAACTTTATATTCCGCGATAAAATATCGTTGCATCTCGCGCCGCCGGTTTGACCGCGAGCATATGATCGGCGAAGCATCCATCTCGCGTATTTATGGTGGATTCGCTCTCTTTTCCGTAAAACATATTCTTCGTGACTCATGCACGAATGAATCTCGATGTTGGAGAGAGCAGCAGCCTGGTCTTGAGGTGTAAGCGTGACTCAAGTTTCCTCCTCTAGTCAAAGTTTATAACTAAACTTTGGCCCCTCTCTCGAGTATTCTCGACACACAAGACCGAGAGAGTCTTCCGTCCGTCGCCTTGCCCACTCGAAGGTGAAAGGTCCCCGGGATTTTTGGAGCGTGAAATTCACGTGTTTGAAATCATCCGCGTGTGTATGTACGTGTTGGCCCTCCCGCCCGCGTGAGATGACTCGAAATTCGCGGTGAGATTCGACACGAGAGATGACGCGGACCACATACTCCAACGGGAAATTAGCCTGGAAAGCGGTGCTCGCAGCGGCCCTTCCGGTAATTCGTACGCTCGATAATAATTGACATAACGAGGACGTTGCAGGCCGATCAATGGCACGATCGTATACGTATGTGCATATATTCCCGCGGGGCAGGATTATGCCGCACGGTCCAATCGCTGGGGATTGCCATTGGCTTTAGAAACACCAAAACAGTACATGGATATTAAACTCGTTTTGTCTATCGCATAATTTTATGGGATATATGTTCGTGATCACTTACTAATTCATCGATTTTAATTAATATTTTTATACGTGACAAGAATGTCAACTCGGTTATTTAAGGATGTTTTTGGCTGTACAATAGTAGCAAAAAACTGTCAAAATTAAAAAACATGTTTCTTACGATTATATTGTTTGAAAAATCAAATCAATAAATCCGGATTATAAAAAGAATTAAAGTATCACAAAATAATATGATTTTTAATGTCTTCCTAAAAAAAAATAGTTGTAATTAATATTTTTGCTAATTTATGACAAAAACTTTTGATCGTGAATACTCCCTGAAATCAACTGCAAGAAAAAAAAAGACGAATAATTTACAGAAAGAGAGAGAATGAGAGAGATTTTTCTACAATTTTTAGTAAATAAATTTTAAACGAATAAGTGGATCTAAATCAAGTCTTGCACAAATATTTTTATTTTGTTGGCAATGTTTTTTCCGTGTCAAATTTGTCAAGTGTTACAATACGCGATTTTCCATAAGAATCAATATTAACTTTAAACTTAAATAATTTTCAAACCATTAAGAGAATTGTGCTCAGGTTTTGTACTAAATATATATATATATATGTGTATATACAGGATGTTAAAAAATTGGTCCGACAAATATTGAAGGGGGGAAGTAGACGATTTCAAAACAAACATTTTTTGTTAATAATATTTTTCTCTACGATATTTTGTTTTAATACTACAGGTATAAAATAGGAGTTTCGTGACTTCAATCATAAACAAACATACAAATGGAAAAATCAAATTATATTTTAATCTTGATCCAAAAAAACGGGACAAATACACGAAAGTGATTCACTTTTTCGACAGTAAATGCTCAAAAATTCTTCCATTAAATTCAATACTACTCAGAAGAAATAGTAGAACAGTCTACAAAATTTTCATGCTTTTATTAATGTTTTATATATGACACATACATCCTTAATTATTAAGATTGCCACATACCATTTCGAAAATTGAAGAATCTTAAATTTGCACGCTACTTTGCGATAAAATATGCTTCTTAAACGAGATCTTTCGTATGATTTTATCACAAGGTAGCTTACGAAAGAATCAACTATATAAAGAGAGCATTTAAGTTTGTTCTTTCGGTATTTCCGCAGTTGAAATGTTTTTTATCACTCGGGATGAGAATTATTATTGTCTACGTCGCCGAAATAGCTCGGTTCGACCTCTGTATTCCCGAGTGGATCAAGAAGCGTTAGGTAGGACAGCAAGAGCATTCAGTCTTCCCCTTTGCCGCCCGTCGCGATTATACTGCATACCGGCTCTATCTCTATTAGTACGAAGTACTCCTGCAGGATACGGAGACGGAAACGACATTATACAGGATGTCGTAGCATCGCATTTAAATATATATATATATA
>NW_021848923.1:112029-135626 GCF_003651465.1 Formica exsecta | reverse complement strand
ATATAACCTAACCCAAACCAAATTTTAGTTTTAAATCAGAAATAGGTTTGGGTTAGGTTATATCTTCCGGAAATGGAGCCCTCTCGTAGGAGGGGCGGAACCCACTGTGTCCACGCATATACTTTACAACGCAAAGCGAGGTCTACCCCACAATTCTTGTGTGGATGGGAAAGTGTTGCGAGCTTGTATTCATGCCGAAATATATGCAGTTTTATGTTGCAAGCATCGGTCGGTCATTATCTTCAATTGTTAATAACTTTGTAATAAACAACGAGAGACGGCTAAAATTTTTTGCAAATTACTCAGAGCCATGTCCTTGACAACATATGTCAAGGTCATTGAAATCGGTGAGGTCGGCGCTAATATCAAGGTTTACCTTGAAGCCTTTTCCAAGACCATTTCAATAGTTATGGACATGAAAAAAATTGAAAAAACGGTAATTTATCGCGAACGTTTCCGAAACTTACATTAAATGATCTTGTTATTGACTAACCATTGTAGCTTAAATGAAGTAACATAGCTCAAGATCACACATCAAACATAAATAATAACATTTTGGTTTAATTCAATTAATAAAACCGCGAATATTCTGTTTCGAAAACATTTGCGATAAATTTTCAGTTTTCAATTTTTTTCATATCCGCGATCTTGAATATCCATGACCATTAAAATTATCTTGGAAAAGACTTCAATCGTAGGTGTTCAAAAATGCATAGTCCACTTAAAAGTATGAAGATGACCTTCAGATCTCCTAAACACTTCCACCTGAGAAAAAATGTTTACCTCCATAAGATGTCCCCCTCGATACTACACAACTTTTACTTCGAACATTTCTTCCTATCTCCAAAACTGTGGGAGTTATTCGAGTGATCGGTCTTAAGTGATTCACCCTGTATTATATTCTATTATCATGGTTCAGTATTAAAATTATTATTTTTAACAGATCCAAAAAAAAATATATCATTTTGTATTTTATTCCAGTATTTGTTATTATAACATATATAGAGAAATAAAGCGTTTTTGAATTCATATTTAAAAATTACAAAGTATATACATATATGTATACAGGGTGCTAAAAAATTAGACCGACAAATTTTTTGAAGGAAAATAGAGGACTTTAAAAGAAACATTTTTTGTTAATAATATTTTTTTCTACTATTTTTTGTTTTAATATTACAGGGTATAAAACAGGAGTTTCAATAATAAACAAACATATAAGTGGAAAAAACAAATTATATTTTTATCTTGACCAAAAATGGAACAAATAAACGAAAGTGATTCACTTTTTTGATAGTAAATGCTCAAAAATTCTTCCATTAATTTTGATATAAAAATGACATCGTCGAAATATTGATTGCTCTGTGCTGTTCGTCCATTACAATTAGCTGTTCTATAAGCAAGATGCATGTGCCAGTCAATTCTATCCGAATGTATCGCTTCATAATGATAAATAAATTACATGCAACTTGTCAAAACACACTGAAAACCTCTGCTCTATTGAAAGTTTGAATATGATATAAAACCAAAACAAAATGTCGTAGAGAAAAATATTATTAAATGTTTATTTTGAAGTCCTTTATTTTTCTTCAAAGCTTGTCGGTCTAATTTTTTAACACCCTGTATATATATATATATATATAAAACATTAATTATAACAAACAGAAATTTAGAACTGCATATTTTAAAAATATGTAAAATATAAAAATCTCAATATAGACACATACACACAGAGAAAAATATATTCTCTTCTTGACATGGCAGCAAATTTAAAGAAATCTATAGTTTGATAATGATATGAGCATTTCAAACTTCCAAATTTTTAAGAGTTTAAAATTTTGCAAAGTGAATTTACTGCAGTATTTTCAAATTAAATAAAGTCTCTAAATACTCTTATACGGGCTTTACTTAAACAAGAAAGATCGATTTTGAGATCAAGTTAATGCAATAAATAACAGCTGCACTTGAAGAAAGAAGCAAAGTTAGCTCTGTCTTGAACAATTTTTCCATTATACATGCACATACTACTTTAAGATCTTTCTCACATATGTACATCTGCGAATTCGAAACATGCGTGTATATATGTGCGCGTAGATCATGGAAGGTCGAGTATATACGTTATATCTATGGAGATGTGATTTATGGGACCACGCTTGACTTCTGTAACATGTTGTGTGCATGCAGCAGCTAATCCGTCTCGCTTCGTCTCTTCCACTTTTCCTTCGAGAAGCAGTTGAATTGTTTCTGACAGCACGAGATGCAAATATTTGTCCCCTGTCCATAATTACTGCAATTGTCTTTTCATGTACATTAATTTCTCTCTCTCTCTCCCCTCTTTTTTTTTCCTTTCCACTCGATTTTCCATTAAAATGTGATACTTCCCTTGGTGAGCGATGTAATTTAACATTCTTATGGTATATTATGATTGTAAAACGGTTAAAGTGATTCATTTGGATCTATGAGCGTATAAAGAAATCTGTGGAGAATTATCCCCGATGCATTTATCGTCTTCTTTCAAGTCTCAGAAAAGCGTAGGATAGATACATTAATAAGATTTACGAGTATTTTTTTTTTTATATTAAAAAAAATCTTGTAACAATTTCTCAGTAATAGCAATAATGGAAAATAAATAGTTATTAATAAATAATTATTAAAATAATGATAAAAAATTATTTGCACGAGCAATTACAGTTTTTACATATATTTTCATTTTTTATTTGTCGCGTTGACATAAGTATAACTACGATAAATCTTTACAATTTTATTTATTCTTCCGTTTGAAACCCCTTTTGTTTTCCCATGTGCTTTGTATATCGCGCATCCGGCTTCTCGTTTAATCTGCGTTCATTTCCTCAAGCACAATCGTCTCGAGATTTTCTTTGAAAACAATGTCGGGATAAGTGCTCTTGTCATACTTACTTGCGAGAACTTCGATACTAGACGTTCGCGTAAACTTTATCTCGTTACTTGTACAGGATGTTTGAAACTTGTTAACAATTTTTAGCAAAATATTTAGTATGATAGATATTAGCGTGAACATTTCATTATTTATGTATGTCATTAACGTTGGGAACAAAAGCCAGACGAGCAATTCCGGGTAATAAAATACTTCTTTACCATTTTCATCTTCGAATAATGGAGTGGCCTAGTTAGTCTCGATCGATGACTGTTATATTTTTATTATATCAATCTTTTGATGAAAAATTTTTTGATATAATCGAATCGATATATTCGAGTATCGCGTTGGGTTCGATACTGAAGCACCCTCGTATAGAACCAACGCGCTCTTTTACAAGTCGTGAAATAAATAAAGGTAGGCTAAATTCGGAGCGCCAGACGTTCTTCGTCTTCATGCGGTAAATGATTAGGAACAAGCTTCGTAGAGAAAGAGAGAGAGAGAGAGAGAGAGAGAGTACGGAGGAAGCTTTATCGGAGAAGCTTTAGCCTAGTATATATAACGGTTGCAAATTATCTCTTCGCAGGTTCCTCTAAGGGTATTTCGGTTATTAATGACACACATGCACGCACACGCTCTCGATATTATTAAGCGGTAGAATTAAAGCGTAATCAGCGATCCGACAGATGCGCGGTACCATTTGAATTATCACAGCGGCGTCATAATTATTCTCATCCATCGTCGTCGGTATAAAATATTTTCATATCGGGCACGTGTCGCACGCATCCCAGAAAGCCGGGCGACATTTGCAATGCCGTACAGTCGGCCGTAAAATCAACATTGACATAAGCTCCGGTACAAAGACCTCGGCATTACGCATCCCGGTAGGACGCACATGCGCACAATTTTTCCAGCTGCGTCGACGTACGTACGTAGGGGCTGAAAATTGGATTATGGGATTTTTGCGTGTCGCTGCGACTCTAGTTGCGAGAGACATGGATACTATCCTCGTTTGCACGTTTGCTCGTATCGCTATTCGCTGATAATGATACTATAGTAAAGCCGGGGAAGCCAATGGCCACGGTGTTCGCGAGCGGAAACTTTGTTCTACGAATCGCATTTTTCTCGTATTTTCTCATCCGCAAAAATCATGTGATGGAACAATCTACTTACGTTTGCTAGAAAAATCATCCATAGACGCTAAATCTATTGATGGATCGCTATCTGCATATATTTAGCGATCGATGAAATGCATGCCATATATTTGAATGACTGTCACTTTTTTGTATAATATTTGATATTTTACGAGGCTATTCCTTTTTATTAAATTATGACATTTGCGATTAAATATTAATATATATGTTACAGAGGCATATATGTAGATGTCGTAGCCAGATTACATAATTTGTCGTTTTATAAAACGTATAGGCATTTTATAAAGTGCGGCCACATTCTTAAATTATGGTTGAAAATGAAATATTTTACAATTAGGCTAGGAATTTTAGTCTTTTTATGAAACGCTAACATTGTCAAACGCAACGATTTATACATTGTTTTAGATTCTGGCTGGTTCATTTCAATCATTTTATGAGCGTTTTTACTGACCTTATTTTATGTTACATTTGATAAAATAGTTTTTTTTTTAATTTTTTACGCTTATATTTCTTTTTATTATTTGTTTTCAAACATTATTTTCGAGAATTTTATTTATGTTATTTTTATAAAATCTTAATAGTAATAAATACAACAAGTCTTCATAAATACAATAAATGTTCATATAAGCTTTTTCTCATTTAAAAATATACATAACTATTAATTTTATATAAATGGCCGTTCTACAAAGACAGTTTATAAAATGACTGAAATGAACCAGCCAGAATCCAAACGATGTACAAATCATTGCGTTTGACAATGTGACGGGTTGCTTGTTAGCATTTTATAAAAAAACTAAAATTCTTATCTAGATTGTAAAATATTTCATTTTCAATCATGATTTAAGAATATGGCCGCATTTTATAAAATGCCTAGACGTTTTATAAAACAACGGATTATGTAATCTGGCTACGACATATACATATATACGATACACGATATTTTGAAGACGTCAGGTTATTGGTGTTTGGCACCCGGCTCAACGAGATTGACGTTTTATTGATTACGCGGTGTTTGCGATGGAGCGATTTGAGAAGCTTGTTTAAAAGAATTGGTACTCGGCGCGCGGTTGTTGCCTCGGACAACAGTAATTTGCGGAAGATTGATACGCCCGCTACAAGCATACGATGCGCCTGGCGCGAAAATATCGACGCCGTCAACGAACGATACGCGAACGACAGTGTACATACTCCCTCTCCCGATGAGGTGTGGGAAGATAACGAAATTCCGAGCGAGAAGAAAAGAATAAAAATCTATAATTGATAGATATTTCATAAAACATCAACGAGCGCATATTTTCGCGCGCTAGGTTCCTCCGTCCTTCAAGCGGAATCTCCGATAATATTTGCTCATTATTTCGCGAGCAATTTCACCGTTAATTTAATTTTCCGCCATGTCGCCCGTCCCGACTGGCTCGCTTTCCACGAGTTGTTCTTTCCGCTTTCCGATTCCCGGTCCTCCTACACGTTTGCCTCCTCCCCCGGATGTCGCTCTAATATCGCGGTAGTTACGGCGTTTGAATTGTTTGCGCACTAGGTCGAACTAAATGGGACGGAGAGGAGATGTGCGAATGAACGAGCGAGAGGAGGAGGATGGGAGGTGTACCGATGGCGAAGACGGGGAAAACGAGAGAAAAATAAGCCAGTAATAGGGAGATGGAAGTGGCGAGGAGAGCGTTCTGCTGAAACTTTCTACTTCGCCAGATTGAAATTGTTTTTCATCGTCTCCCTTTCCGGCCAGGGTGAATAGGCGTTGGCATGATTGTACGCCGGCGATTGCGAATTGGACTTTCCCTCCTCTCCTCGTCGGCATTTTCTTTCGTTCTCTCGTCCCCCCCCCCCATCGTCTCTTTACCTCTCGATTCTATTCGTCCCTCTTCAAAATTATCGCCGTTTAATCATTGATTGGGCGCGTTATCGCAGACGTGAACGGCGCTCGTAACTTGAATTACAGATACGTCCACCAATCCCTCAGGTACCATATCGTTCAAAGAACATTATTTCATTTTCGTAGCTTTCCGAAATTTTCGTCCGTCTCGCGCGAAAATATTCCCCGGAGAATTAGAACGGCGTTATCAACTAGCGAGCAGTGAAAATATAGCGGATTCGCGGACTCGCTTTAAAATTATCGAGGCGTTACACCACCGGTAACTCGGCTAGCTGTACGTAGCCACCGTTAAGTGGAAAATATCTTTCCCATGCGGAAACATTCGATCAGCAATCGTACTTACCCAGCGGAGTACTTGAATGCAAATAGTGATCAGCGTCCGCGCTTCGATCGCCGCGGTCGGTTCGTTAAGCGCCGTTTTATTTTCATTTCTCATGAATTGCTCCATGTCCGACATGAGATTGTCAAGAGTATCGAACCATCTCTAGTATTCTGCATAATTATATATTTTATTGATAATTCTTTTACACTTTAATAATACATTTAATTCGTATTTTAATTTCAATTAAATATTAAAAGAAAAAAAAAGATACTACTTTTTTTTACTCTACTATATCTGACGTGTATCCATCGTTTATGGATGATCTGCCTGTCAGATGACTAGTGGAATTTCGCAGAATGCATCGTGCTACGATTTCTAATTATTTTCAGCAAAGATTGTTACAAGCAAAAGAGTCAATTTTGAATGAATAGCGTCGTGAAATTTCACCGGACAGGAGTCGACGGGAGCTAAAAAGCTTTCTTATACCGTGTGTCTTCTCGTCAGCAGCGGGATCCGCATAATTTTATACGAAACGAGCAACGTTCTCATTTGGCGTGCAACTATTTTTACATTAACGTACAAGTCTCTGAAGAAACAAACGACGATCCCGACGTAGGAACGCCGGGCAGGAATTTTACGATTATCATAAACACACTGAAGTGAGATCGTAAATATAGAGACACACATAAGCTGCATTCTGTGTTTGACGACGACGGCGATGGTACAAGAAAATATGCACCGTAACATCAAATATTATATATAGACGGGCATCTTTCTTAGCTCTACATCTATATGTAAATTGGCGCGAATTCTCGATATATCCCCCCCCCCCCTCAGCGCGAATTGATATGGTGTTAACATAATCCCAAATGACGTCGATGAGCTTCAATAGGATAGGTATTACAATGCTGATGTATTATTTGTCAATTACAATTAACTAGATTTCATGCACAGGCATTTCGATACGATTTGTTCCGACGATTTACGTAAATTATTGTTTTATTACGGCGATTATTGAATCAAAGGGGATTATATTGCTTTTTAATTCTACATTTTCGATTGATTTTTAATTGAATTATAGAGGGATATATTTTCTTTCTCTCTCTTGCGCGCGCGTGGAATCCCCATATTATTGTACTAACTGTTATTATCTTTCCCTTTTGCATTTCTATCTTTATTATTCGGCTCGTTTACGTTGGAATAACGCACGCGTATAAATTATGCTCCTATTCCGCGGTAAATTATCGATTTTACAACAGTTACACCAACGTACATAAATACACGGATCCCAGCATTTTGCATTGTCGATCATAGCGTGTATCAATGGCGTAATCGCCATTGATCGAAATACTTTGAGGGGGATAACGGCGATATGAATCTTAAGGGGATGGGGCGCGGCTCAAAAGTTAAGGGGCGGGGGGGGCGGAAATAAAAGCACGAAACTACGAGGCGGCGGCGGCGGATCATGCGGACCCGACACCCGTTGATCGAAATGAATTTTGTATTGCAGCCTGCAGCCGTTCCCGCGTCAAGATGCACGAGCGTGCATGAGCGTAGCCGCGTGCACTGTCGTTCGAGAAAATATCGATTACAACGATACCGATCTCTGCGTCATTAGAGCTCGGAATTTTCCACGCTCCGATAATTAATTCGCATTATTTTATTAATCTCTTAATACTGCCCGCGAGCGATGCGCCCGCGAGAGTAAATGCGCGAGTTAATTTTCGCGAAAATATATAGATTCCAAAGCTATGAGCGCGAGCTTTTCAGCCATGTTTAATACGGGCGAGATCGGGGTAAACTATCATTTTGATTACATCGCGAGCAAATGCAAAATTTATATGATCCCGAATGTATACATATCTCTATGTGAATATTTGAAACGTACATTTTCGAGATAATTAAGTTAAATTTCCAAACGAGTTGGTACATAGCGACCAATTAAACCGTAGTACTAGAGGCATACAATTTATAATTCTACACAGTTTGATTTCATAGTTGAAATGAATGTTTTGATCGATGGCCGGAGGGAGGGGGGGGGGCAGGGGAAGAGAGAGAAATATTTCGGGCTATCTACTTATCGTTGCACATCAGGCGCGCGTACGTATGGCTTTAATGGAGGGTGAAACGTTCGCGATCGATCGATATCCTTGGATGACGATTTTCCAAAGTCGACGCCTATGTATTTCTCCGGCACACTGACTGGCAATCTATGTATGCATATGCGGTAGACACAATATGCACAGGCGTTCGTATCCGAGGAGGGATCACACATGGATGCGCGCACAGCGTGCAGTCGGCACGTGACCGGGTCGGCCGGTGACGCGCGGGGTGGGGGAGGGGAGAGGACGAAGCTTCATTTCGACGGGGAAGTTTAGCTCTGTCTCTCGATAGAGTTTCCGTGGATGCGGCCTCGAATAGAGCACACGAGGCGGTGGCAGCCGGGGAGGATCACCCCATACCCACTCGTGAAAACCAAAGTGAGATCCTGCGGGTTGGTTACGGCCTGTTTTACGATATTAAATCACGCCGGTCTCCCCCCTCCTCTCCTTCTACCGTCCGGTAAACTTGTTCCGCCGAGACACGGATTCTAACGGCGTAAGGTACAATGGGCGAGAGGGGCCGGCGAGAGGGGTCGTGCCCCTGCACAAAGTGATACACCCTTGGTCTAGCAAATTGATTCGCCATTTGCATAGCGCGAGGCTATTGTGCACCTAGCGCAGGTCGTGTCGCACATACGCGGGCACGTGGTCGT
The DNA here is from genome assembly GCF_003651465.1 of Formica exsecta. Classification (NCBI taxonomy): domain Eukaryota; kingdom Metazoa; phylum Arthropoda; class Insecta; order Hymenoptera; family Formicidae; genus Formica; species Formica exsecta. The sequence goes on along the minus strand of NW_021848923.1, from coordinate 126,617 downwards.
ACGTCACGTCGAAACGCACGGCCCCGCGCGTATGCGCATCACTCTGGGAAGCGGTCATGATAACGCCTGGGTGTCGGATAACTTTAATTCTCTGAAGCCCCTCTGCGAGACAATTGACCGACGACGGGGAGAAAGAGCGTACCATTCTCGGTTCTTCTGTCATGATCGCATTAGCATACAAGTTAAACTGCGAACGTCACATTAGATAAAATCGTAAAAGAGAGAGATGGAAAGAGGAAAACATTTTTACGTCGTTTAATCGTTGTTTGATGAAGGAAGGAACGTTTTATTCATATCCAAATTTCATACTGCTTTCCGTTTTTTTTATCACAGATATAAAATAGGCGCAAGATTCTCAAATTCATCGAATATGTATGTTGATGCTTACAATACAATAGCAATTTTTGATGTTTCCTAGCTATTTTATTGCATAATGGCCGGACGTTAAATACCGCTAAATATCGTCGGAATAGCAACGGAAAGTTCTGTTCTTTCAACTTTTATTCTTCTTCTGAACAAAGTGAGCAAAAACTTGGCCTTAGAGCAGCAAGAATCACGAATTAACTTTCTCTTTCACATCGTATCATGCAAGTTTCTAAATGCATACTGTATCATGGAGCTACATGCACCCTATTGTACTTCTTGTATGATATTATTCGCGCTAAAATATTTCACACAATGCAGTCAGCGTAAAATATTTTGAATAGGAAAGTTTATATTATATATTCAGAAAATTAATAAAAAATTTACAAAATTATGGAAATTTATCTGCTCGATAGTCGCGAAGAACTTTGTAGAAAAACATAAATATTTTTTGTGTCTAATATTATATAATAATTTTACAATTTTTTATTTTTCTCTGAATATCTCTCTCTGGATAAAACAAGATTTTTTCATAATTTTTCGGTAAAACATCTACCTTTTTACAGGGTGTGTCTAATACCTGGAAAAACATGAAAAACCTGGAATTCTCAGAGATTTCTTTTGTACCTGGAAAAATCAGAGAATTCTTGTGGAATTTTATTGGAATTCAGGGAATTTCTTTAAAAAATCTTCTATTTAATAATTTTGCTCTTATATTGTAAATATAAGTAGTCGGTGAACCGAGTAAATTATGTGTTTAAAATATATTATAAATATATATTTATGTGTTTGTTTATATATTCAATGTCTTAACAAAATATTGAATATACAATACATACTATTTATTATATTTTTTGTGATAAAAAAATGAAAATTTTATGTAAGTGAAAAATGTTTATCTTACGAAAGTTATTCAATTTTTTTTCGATATATTTATATATATAGCACTTGAAATTTAAAAGGCTCTCTATTTCTCCTTTGTATGAAAAAAAAAAAAAACATTAGAAAACGCATACAATAAAAAAACTTATACTAGAAAGTTGCACCAAAAAATCTTTAAAATATTTTCTTTACCTGGAACTTTAAACAAAAATACCTGGAAGATGAGGGAATTTTTTTCCAAGATTTGAGTGGACACCCTGTACTTAAAAAGAATGAGGCGACTTTACGACTTTGTGTCGCGAGACGTGTTAAAAATCATAAGAGATACATCGATAACGATGGCTCCTTTTGATATCCCTCCTTTCTCTCCCTTCTTCCTCTCCCTTTCTCCCTCAATAATGATGGAGTCGTACGCTCTATTATGCTTATGCATTTCTGTCAGCCACGTGCGTGCTCTACCTTCTTGCATATACAAGATATGAGCGCGACCAAGGCAAATTGAACATGCGCGCAATATTAGCGACACAACACACGCCTCCGCCTCTGTAACGTGCGTCTCTCAATTTGAAATTGTATACGCATACGCGACACGAGCCTTTGAGTCGCCGCGCGCTCACGTGCGTGCCTCGTCGCGTCGAGCAACGTCTGATTTTACTCCCGCATGAGAACGCAATCAATTGATCGTTTTATTGCGCGTTCGCATATCACATGCCTTCATCCTATTATCCGGACTTCCGTCTCTAATATTCATCGCGATACACACACTCCCGCGTGATAGATCTGCCGATTGCGCGCGTTAAAGAACGGGATGAGCGAGCGTGTCGCTGCTTTTTTTTTTGTTTGCATTGCGGACGTCGCGATGCACGAGCGAAGGGAGGATGCGACAAATTTTGCGGTAAAAAACCCTTCCGCGTCGATCTATATTTCCATCAGGGACCGCTCATGCGATGGGGGAACTCGCGAAACGTTACCGCTTATCGATTGATCTTTTCGAGTTACGTGCGCATTGTTGCATGTTGCGTCTTCTCACGTACACGTCCTCGTTCTGTACAGCTGATCGTGTCGCTCGCACCCCAAAGTACGGTGGTGCCTCCGCCGCGTTGGCCGGAAATGGAATTTCGCCCCGATTTTATACGGCAATAACATACACACGCATCCCCAATCCAGATTTAATCCGATGCCACAACATATCCGATTGACATGCGGCAGTTTGTTCTGCACAGGATGAATCGCGAAATGAAATTATTAAACTTGAGATTGAATGCACCAAGTGCTTTTTTCGCAGTGCTTATGCGATTGGCGAGCGAATGCTGTGTTTGAAAAACTGCAAAAGCCATCTGCAACGCGGTTATTAAATTTGGAAAATGTGTGTTCGCACGGAGATTACGCGAATGTATTTTACAAATTTTTAAAATTTTATTATAAATTTTGTTATATCTCCTGAAAGAATTTTAACTTTTTTACGAGCAAAGATGAGGATTATCGTCGCGTCGAAATAAAGTATAAAATAGAAGACGGGAAATGAAAGTTGCTATGCTGTATTTAGTAAAAGTTGTTTTAATACCGTCACTTGAATTATCTTCTGCGATAAATCGATCTGTAAATATTAATGTCTCTTCTTTTTAATCGGGTTTTTTTTTTCCAGTTTCAAAGGTGAAACTATAAAAATGTCTACGTCTATCTGGATCAACCTAATCTATAATCCATTTGTCATTTCGCGCTCCACTTACATTTACGTTCGTAATTCTCCTTGAATACGCCAAAGAGCTGAATTAAGTGAAGCATGGTCTTGGCATGATGTAACGGCTGACATCTTCCAGAAATAACATTAACGAATAAAATTCAAATTTAATTTATTCTATTTCTATTCTGTCGCGTGGACGTAGATGACTTATTATGAATCTATTCGTTTTGCGTTTAATAATTCTGTCACTCGTATTTGATTAACGAGTACTCTTGCTTGTATCTACCGAATTTTAAACTTTAAATTAATTACTCGTTAATTAAATTTTCTCATAAAGTTGTGAATATTAATGTGATATCTCACCAACGCGACAAATATACTTAATTTTTTTATATTTACGATGCAAAAAGCGACAAAATCTGTCGAGTCCGATGAAGGTATTTTCGATAGATACTTCAACACTTTGATTCTTTGCAAAAAAATTCGACTGGAATCGACCGTGAGATATCGAATCACAAACATCGTCGATAGAGTATCAAGCGGCGTCGCGAGCAACATCGACAAATTCAATCGCTTTTCACGTTACGGTTTTCCGCGACACAGTTTGGCACGATAAAGCAATGAAATGCTCTCGGATTAAACGGAACGATGATTCCACTTCTCCGAGTTTGAAACTGATTCGGAACGAGCCCGAAATTGGCGTTAATTTTCTCGCGAGCTGTAAGTTGCAAATCAAGAGGGCGGACTCTATTCTCCCTTCATCCTTTCCCCGTTCCCGCGATTAAATTATAATCCTTTGAGGATGCTTTTTTACATCGGAATATCTACAAAGATATCATTTCATGAATATTATTGAGTTGAATATCTTGTAAAAGGTTTTAACTAAATTCATTGTTTGAAATTTCCTTTCTCTCATTTTGCTTTCTCATAGAATAAGCTTTGTTTTGACAATATTTTTTTTCCAGTTTTCTATGCCAATGTGTTTAGAATGTACAAAAACATCGAAAAATAATATTTTTTTAAAATGTCCATATATGTGTATGTGTATGTATGTACGGAATTTACATTGTACAACCTTTAACTTCCGCAATTTTTAGGATATCAGGTTAACTTTTTTAAAATAAATAGAGTATCATTAAAGGATGGTTGGTATTGATATTGATGAGGATCGGTGAAAGGGTTCATTTTTTATAAAATTTTGAATTTTTTGAGAAATGTCTGTACACGCTGTAACTTTTGCAAATTTTTAGATATCGGATTACATTTTTTTACATAAATAAAATATCATTAAAGGATGGTTGGTATTGAATTTGGTGACAAAAACTTGTTTTTACAGTCACTAAAGCTTATGTTAAAAATATTTATTTTTCCTTTCTGTCTATAAACATAATTTAATAATTATTTCACGAATTTTCTCTCTCTAATTATTTGCTTTGTTTGTTTTCAGGTGAGTACAAATGATTCACTGGTAGTTTGGACCAATTTATTATTTGCGATGCATTAATGTCGAAAATATCTATTGGCAGAATACAAGGTAATTAAAATATACAACAATATATAAATACTATATTGTATAATTTAATTGCGAAACGGGATGTTTTCTTTCTCTTCGCTTTATACTTTATTTTTTTTCCTTTTGTTTTCTTTTTCTCGTGATCCTCTTTGATTTCATTAATTCTTTGGCAAATATCGCTCTTCATAACAAGAATGTAAGAGAAGCTTGTTATAACATAGATTATTTTACACGAGCCGTGCTAAATCAGATAATCGCTGCACGTACGTATAATTATGCGCGTATATGTGTGTTACATGTGCTCATTACACGCGTTATGAGTCAACTGTAAGTTATTCACGAGGCGAAAAGCGGCCTCGAGGGTATCATTTTGTCGTCAATAAACCGTCGCTGTTGCTATGATAATTTACATTTTGCTCGGTATATCCAGATATATGCTTTTGATTGTAAATTATAAAGGCGACTAATTGCTTGGTAAAATAAACCGATTTTATCTTAACAACGAAAACCAATCTAACTCGGTTTTTCATTGTAACATTTCATTTAACGAGCGTAAATTAATTATCACGATTTATCAAAGCTGGGGCGGTGGCTTTTTTCTTTACGCGTTAAACACGCGCGTAGATAGTGTGTATGTGTGTGTGCGTGTAAAGTGGGCGATAAAAGAGTGCGGTAAAACGACAAGTGTAAAAAACGCGGAATCAACGTAAGAAAGAACTCGTAGATTTAAACAGTTAATGGCGTTCCCGAGATAATCTTTTCCCGATCCGTGCGAGTTAATTCTCGCTGCTCGCGGATTTGCAATGTCGGCAAACGGAACTGAATTGTTCAGTCCTTAAATAGCCCCGAATGGTCTTCTAGTCTATGGCGTTTCCTTTCTTTGTTAGATGAGATGATTGTCACGAGGTATATCCGTGAGAAGGAGCGTACATATCGGAGCTATTTAACGACCCTCTGTCCGGCCTTTATAATGATAAGCGTTCTTTTAATAACGATTGAACCGTAAAAATTGCAATTGCCCCTATCGTTATCAATGAAAACTCCCTGCAACTTTGACCTCGACATAAGATCGTTAAAATATATTTTATGCAGCGTAAATGTGGAGAGAAGATAACGATTCTTTTTAAATTAATTTTTAAAAAACTTTTCACGAAGGAAAGAAATATTATATATATATTTGATATATTAATTGTCATTGTGACTTTACGATATTTACCAAGTTCTTTTTCATGAAAGAAAGTTTCTTAAGAATTGAATCATTAATTATCTGCCCCTATTTATACTACATAAAATATTTTCGATTTTTCACGATCTTACGTTAAAGTAAAAATACCGTACATATTTGAGTCGTACTTAAATATTGCATTAGGTATTAATAATTAAAAGTATGTCACTCGATAAAGTTCGCTCTCAATTTGTCCATCACAAAGATGTACGATATATATACACACTGATTTAATTAATATTCGCATTTATTTAATTAATTATTTCCTCCCATTTATATTACATAAAATATTTTCGATTTTTCACGATCTCACGTTAAAGTAAAAATGCCGTACATATTTGAGTCGTACTTAAATATTGCATCAGGTATTAATGATTAAAAGTATGTCACTCGGTAAAGTTCTCTCGATTTGTTCCATCGCAAACGTACGATATACATATACACATCTATGCATTTCGGTTTTTGAAATTGTCAAATCTTTTAGACGAGGTTTTATGCACGACATTGTCTACGAAAATCGCATCTGTATCTCGAAATGGTCCTAAATAAAGTATATGATAACCGTATCGGCAAATTTACCGTAAAGCTATTGCTTTGTTATTCGATAAATTCTATGAAATGTATAAATTAACGAGAAAGAGAAAGAGAAAGAGGGAAAGCGACAATTTTCATATTATTGAAAATGGCATGCAATCTAAAATTACTTGTTTTGAAAAGCTGTATGTAAATAATACCAAACGAAAATGCAATTGTTTTTGTAGCAGTAACGCAGGCAGCATATATAATCTTTGTTTATATAATATTTGATTTCAGTACATATTAATATCGAGCAAAAGTTTGCTATTAATTGATTTGTTTAATTAGTTCGCGGTTAATAATTGTCATTTTTTCTCTAAAGCCCGTTCTACATTGATCGCATGTCGCCAGTCGCAAGCAAATCGACCAATCACAGTCGATTATTCCGTCGAATATTCGACTGTGATTGGTCGATTTGCTTGCGACTGGCGACATGCGATCAATGTAAAACGGGCTTAAAAGACAAATTTGTCAATAATCGTACTTTATCGTATTTGTTTCGCTGACGGATAGTTAATTATATGTTAATTCAAGCCGATTAGTTTTCTTTCCGGGATTTATCTTGAACTTTGGATAGGATCTACATCGTGGAAGATCCACTTTGATTTACTCGTCCGAAAGACTCTCTTTCGTCTTTGAGGGAAATTTCTTCTACAAGGACTTTGCCTTATTCTAGGTTTCTAGTTTTCGTCGTTCGTACTTCCTCAACGATCTTCTCTTCCAAGTCGGCTTATTGCTCTCACGGTTACAGTCACGGTTCTTAATTCCTCTCTACAATGCGCACAATCTCAGATATAATGTCCGATCTTCCTCTCCTTCGTTCTTATTACCGTTCTTCTGGGATCGGTTTATAATCAACGTATAAGAATCTCGAGGCTAATACGAACGGCTAATTACGTACAAGTGTTTCGAGTCACCCCGAAAGTAATTCTAACATCCTCGTGTCGGGCGAGCTTCGCCTGACTTCATCCAAAGGTGGCGGCTGGTGAGCTTCACGCAAAGTGGATCGCTAAGCTATTATATCGCGTCTGATCCCGATTTAAACTCGCGGATGTAATCGCGGGAAATGGGCAATGGCGGGAGCTTGATCTGATAATTCGCTTACCCGGAGAGTCTGGTTCGTGCACGTCGGTCTCGTCTAACGTCGTGCGCCGCTCTCGTACGTACGTGCGGAAGTGCCAGGCTCTCGCGCGCGAGTGCACGATAATTGCCACGTGGAAACGGGCCGACTCGGCCCCTCCCCTCCCCTCTCTTCCCCTCCCCTCCCCCCCACGTTAATTTTACATATATATACGAAGCGGCTTTTTCATCTCGCCACCAGCGGCGGTGGTTTACACGAGAGCGCGCGGAAAGTGACTGTTGACGAGAAATTACAACACGCGCGCGTCGCGAACGAGATGTGTTCCATATTTGCGGAATAAAAAAAAAAAAAAAAACGTTCCACTCTCCATTGTGTTGATATAGTTCTTTTAATCGCGCGTCAACTATTGTGCGCGTCTACGAGGCTATTGTGTCGTCCTCGAGAGGAGGTTGGGGGGAGGGCAGTTGCATGATTTTTCAACGAATGAAATTTGTCGGTATTTTGTTCACGTCGTGCGTACAAAACATTCTGCAATAACGTAATGCCATCTCTTTATATTGGATCAGTCTCTTGTTGAATAAAAATTACTGTCCGTCAACATTTCGCCGTTTTACCACATTTGCGCGCTTTCGGGGTGGGGAGGAGGGAACGTGAATCGTATTTAACAGCTGTAAGCGCGGTGTCCCCGCAAGCGTTTCGTGTGTCTTTTATTCTTTTTGCAGAGGATCCTCGGATTCTCCCGCTCTTTCTACGGTCGACAATACGTTTGTTTCCGTCGCGTAAAGTTTAATCGCGCATCCATTATCGTTTTGGAAATCCTTCAAACACATTTCACCAACGTAAGCATTACCGCGGCAGCATTCCCATGCGCTTGCAAACCCATTATTCTTTTCGTAACCCGAGCAGTGAGGGGGAGAGGGAGGGCTTTTCGCAGCAACAGCTGCTGCTACAAATAACAACGTATTAATTTTACAGCCTCGCGGTACCGCCGACGTCTGTAAAGAATGGCGACGAATCTCAGTTTTTTCCCGCAATATCTCGTCCCGCGTGGGCCGTGAGTTAAAAAGAGTCGTTGCAAAAATCTCTCGGCAACGAGAGATTCCCTTTCTACAGATAGCATTTCGTACATTTTTCTCGTCGTACATTCGCGCGTCGCGTTTCTTTCTTCAAAAAAGTGAGATATATAAGTAAGGAATGCGCGAATATCGTTGCGCTCGGTAAAATGCCCGGTATGTCTAATCTTTTCCTCGACGGATACTTTTAAACGAACATACCCGGAATTATGTGCACGCGCGGGATGCAAATGTCTCGAGCCATGTCCAGCCGCGTGTCGCACAATCTCGCCCGCTTTTCGCGTGTATACACACGCGCACGTGTTGCTCCGACATTCCTGGATATCACGCTTCCTTTCGTGCCGGGAAAATAAAAGTGACGCGCGCGAGGGGTTAAAATAGAGGCGAATACCGCTGTATGTATGCGGAACGTAAAAATAGGGTGTCGCGTCGTGTCGGAAAGGGGCTGAAAGCTCTGACCCGTTAAGCCAGCCACGGGATGGTTATCTGCGTCTTAATGTTGCGCTATTTAAATAATCGGCTAGACAACGATCTATACTTTGCATCGAGCTGATTAATGTCAGATTGAGCCTTAAGGATGTTTTGGCTATATAATAGTAGCAAAAAACTATCAAAATAAAAAAAAATAAAACATATTTCTTACATTTATGCTGTTTGAAAAATCAAATAAATAAATCCGGATTATAAAAAGAATTAAAGTATCAAAAAATAATAATATGGTTTTTAACATCTTTGTAAAAGAAAATAGTTGTAATTAATAATTTTAATTTAATTTAATTTAATTTTCTAATTTATGACAAAAACTTTTGATCGTAAATATCTCCTAAAATCAATTGCAAGAAACAAAAAAACAAAAAAAAACGAATAATTTGCAGAAAGAGAGAGAGAGAGACAAATAATATTTTTCTATGATTTTTACTAAATAACTTTTAAACGAGTAAGTGGATTTAAATCAAGTTTTGTAGAAATATTTATTAGAGTTTTCTTAATATATGTGAAAATTTTTATTTCGTTGGCAATGTTTTTTCCTTGTCAAATTTGTCAATAAGTCCTACAATACGCGATTTTCCATAAGAATCAATACTAATTTTAAACTTAAATAATTTCTAAATCGTTAAGAGAATTGTGCTCAGGTTTTGCACAGATACTCAGAAGAAATAGTAGAACAGTCTACAAAATTTTCATGCTTTTGTCAATGTTTTGACATATGACACATACATCCTTAACGTTGCGCCAACTGTCATTTCGATGGACGATACAAGTTCAAAAAAATTTGACGTTTGCGAAACCAGATTTATTATTATCAATTTTTATTATCATGGATATATTTATTACTACGAATATATTAAAGGAATCGGTATAGATAATCAAGATATCATTCTCTTTTTTGTTTTATAAAGTTATTTCATAACGAAATTGGATAACGAGTGCAGCTTTTTTGACAGAGTCGCACGTAAAAACGTGCGCGCAGAGAGACCGTGCTGTATTTTAACGAAGTTATCATAATACGTCTCGTTGAAAATACTGCAATATAACGACAAATCTATTTAAAAGTTTATATAGATTTGTCTTTTTTTTTTTTTCTACCACAATATAAAAACAACACTGCAGGAGTTATTTGTGATGAAATTTACATAGGCATTTAAATGTGGGTTTGAGAGCTTTATTTTTAGCGAGTAACACGGCAATTTAAAGTCAGTCCACATGGCATTAGCTATCGATGTAAAATGGAAATGGGGGATCGAATAGAGGAGGGGCCGTGCTGCAATAAACGACGCCGATAAGCGACACGGTTTTCAGGCACACCGTCGTATCTCTCCGCTGCTGCCATTACTTATGGCACCACTTGTTTTAAATTTCCGAGTCTATAGTTATACATACCGAGCGTGAACTGTATTACGTCCCAAGTATATTTATGCCGCACAGAGGGGTAACGACTGAATAATACCGCGATACATATTTGCGATTCATCTCGAAAAGAATATCGACTTTTTCGCGGCGTGGGTGACGAGAAAACGAAGAGGCGATTCCCTCTTTCTCTTTTCACGTGCAAAGTTCACACGTGAGGTATATACGACGTACGAAGAGAGCTTGGATGAGAAGTACGTGCCGAGCGAATGAAAAACTATTCAAGATCTACGGGATTATTTCATCCTCTTGGAAATGGCATAAAATTATAAAGCGGCAGGAATTAATTCCCTCGGCCAAAGTACGTCGTTCATGTATCGCGCGATTCAACGCCAACGACAATTCCTTTCTCTTTGCCACGCCGGTTTCAGCAAATTGTAAAAACGGATGCACGAAAGTGGAAATTTAAAGGGAAGATATACTCCATCCTTGTACGCCGATCCGACGTGGCGTCTGACGTGATCTAAAGTTAGAAGGGAACGTACGTGTAGAGCTAAAACGCGCGAGGAGAAATAGAAAAGCTCCTTTGAGAGCCATGATGAAATCCGGGCTACTACGCGAACCCGCATGTACACAAGAATCGCGCGTTATCAAGCGAAGGCTATCAAAAAGGCACCCGTTGTACACAACCCTGGATCTGGCCTCTCTCGACGTGGCGTCTCTTTTGCGGCGAAAAATCTCCTTTTTCCCAACCGCGGTCCGTTATCGGTGGCTCAACTCATACGCAGACCTTCGGAGTAGCGTTATATCGCTATTTAAACCGGGATGCTCGGATTATCGGGAAAGAGATACGAGAGTTATCTTCCACTCGCGGCGTGGATATGAGGTTACGCAGAATCGTACAACCGGGGCATGGAAATGCGAAGTAACCGGGATCGCGATCTTTTTGTTTCGCGCTTATGCGGGCGGGAAGAATAATGAAGCGAGAGTCGGTTGGTCTCTGGCTCATGTTTGCTTAGTCCGGAGGGAGAGAGAGAGAGAGAGAGAGAGAGATGATAAAAATAGAGAAATAAAAATGACATCGCGATATAAAAGCGCAGCGGATAAATTACGGGTGGCAAGGGGCGGTTAAACTTACACGCGCGTGTAGACATTCCCGACCAGAAATACTACAAGTTCGGTGTTAAATATTAAAATAGAAAAGTCTGTGTTCCTTTGAGAGAGGTACATCCTGATGAAATTCGACGCGAAAAGCACGAATGCCTTTCACGCAGTCTGTCCGTTCGTATATATTCGCCGTCAACTGGGCCGCGGGTCGAACCGGCTCGTATTCGTCGTTATAAGTCCAGCGAATGCGTGTGATTGTGTGCATGCGTGTGCGCGCGCACACGCGGACCGCATGTGCACTGACACGCATACAAATCGCCGCATACGAATGCACGCGCATCGTCGGCACCGCAAAACGTGTGTTGCTCTAGAATTTCTGTAACGGCCGGCAGAGAATATACATACAATCGCGCTTGCGATCGTTGTTCGCGAATCGAATAATGCAAGTTATTGCGTTTGTATATCTACCGGAATTTCGTTTCTATGCATATACTTGTTACACGTACAATTGCATCAAATTTACGTATTCTCATAACAGAAATTTCTGTTGTAGCATCTATAGAGTTTTGTTATTCGGATTTGACGAGCGAATCCCGAGAAATTATTTATTACCGATATAGTTTGTTGATTAATTATAGGATTGCACAAGATTCAAGACAATATTCGTAAAAATATTGTATTGGTATTGAACATTTTCAGAAACTTAAATCTTGTTTTGGTCTTGAGGGAATCTTGGTAGCAAAAATCTCGTCTTGTATTGTCTTGTCTTGATTTTATTAACAATTTTTAATACTGAACAATTGTTTAATATATTAATATTTAACATATATAATCTTTATATTATATAATAATTTAAGATAATTATTTCTATTTATATCATTTGTTTATTTTTCCAAAATTATATTATCCATTATTTCTTTATAAAAAGACAGTTGTTTATACACACAGAAAAATATTATTCTATTGCTTAATATAAATATTTTTATTTATTAAATACAATTTTTTAAGTTTGTATAATATAGTGGTCTTTCCCTCATCTAATTTACACACAAGTATACATATTTTAGCTTTTTTTTTTTTTTTAACCAGTAATCTTGACAAGATCAATAATCTTGATAATCTTTTAATCTTGATAATCTTTTAATCTTGATATTGTCTCGATCGAACTAATTAAAAATCTTGTCTCGATCTTGTCTTGAATTTCGAGACGACACAAGACAATATCAAGACTAGTCTTGATATATCTCGTGCAATCCTAATTAATTTTCATACGTATCCGTTGATATCGCGACGGAAAATTTTCGCGGTGCTATCGCGAATAGGGTCATATTAGAGCCTTGTACAATCACGTATATCCTGTTCGTGTACCTTTTCCTAGGAGGTTACCGCTCCCTTCGCACGTGTGGTGTCGGGAAAGTATAGAGCAGCGTAGCAACGGCGGCCTGTAATTATAAGCGAACTCATTCTCTCTCCCTCTCTCTCTCTTTCTCTTCGCACAGCCTGGTCGGCGGCCCTGTCATTCGGTTACCTTTTGTACTTTGACTACTAATACCTCCGGTATTACTCGGCCCGCCGTCGGTCATCGTTGGACGCCACAACGCGCGACCATCGACCACCGAAGGCCTCTTTTGCGGGCAACGTACAACCCGCGAAATAACACGATACCATCCCGATATCGCGAGGGTAGTGGCGTGACGAGGCGAGGCGAGGCAAGTCCGGGGGACGAAAATGTGATGGGGTGTGTTCGACCGACGTGATGAAACGGTGCGGCGCGGCTCACATTTGAACGCAAAAGAAATCCGCAATGATTACACGTCCATTAATCTGATCGCGTTTTGCGGCTTTTCGGTTTCCCGGCTAAAGCTCTCGTTGGGACAAGGATTGAAATATTTCCTGTTTTTTCCCTTCTTTTTTTTTTTCAACTCGTTTTCGTCGCTGGCGAAATTCTCGTAACGTTATTCGTTTTTGATCGGTCAATTTTGTCGATTGGTGCGTAAATAAATGTGGATAGATTTTTCGAATTCCCAAGGTAAGAGAGAGAGAGAGAGAGAGAGAGAAAGAGAGAGAGATGCAATTGGAGCAATTGGTATTTCAAGTTACCATGAGCGAGTATAATAAAAAAACGATAATAATTAACGATCCATTTGGAATTTCCTTTAGTCGCGGGATTGTAGAAAGTTAAATGCATTTCACTGCGTCTACAGAATAATTATCTTGGGATATTAGCGCTCGAATATTCTGTTATATCTCTGATATAAATAACATCGACAATTCTGTAAGTATAAGCTATGTATTCCTTAATTGCATCCAGATAAAAATGGTTCATCTCGCTCTTTCTATTTTTTTTTCATTTTTTTTTTTTTATCAGCGGTTTAAGCCAAGCATGACAAAACACAAAAGGAATTCACGATATTGCGTAAATTATTTAATCTTGTTACGAGTGTCACATTTTCCACTATTACCTCCTGCTCTAAAGAACAAATTACTCGCTTGCGTTATCAGTATAATTTAATCACTTTTAATAGACATTTTTTCACATAATGGTAGGATAATAAATTTCTCATGTTAGGTCATTGATTGGTTTTTGAAACTATTGTTATTTTATTCACGACCATACATATAAGTTCGTTAGTCGTCATTTACTACAAGAATAGAAATAACACGATGCGCGTTTAAACCATTCATAAAATATTGATGAAAATGCATGTTCGAGATACGGCCGATTTGATCCGATTCACCGCGAAAAAAATACGAAAAGAATGTAGCTTTATCGAGAAGCTTTGTTACGGGCCATTACCCTTTCTCTTTTATCCCAACTACAAAATTGCATCTTACTTGCTTGTCCGGAAAAATTCTCCCGTTTTCTGTGTAACTTTTATTATAAAAGCGATTACTCTGTCTGTCCAGCAAGTGTGCCGCCCGAGGCGCTATATTTATTGAACTTTTACGTCAATTCGCTCTTAATCATCACATACATAGCTGCAACGTGACCGTTCCCTTTTGTACTCGCGATATAATTGATTGTCGACCTCGGGCGAGAAGTATCAATGAAAATAACATTCTTCACGATAAATCGAATCAAACTGTCCAAGCGAGCAAAAGGCGGAAAATATTAAAATTCACTCACTTATTGTATTACAATTATTACGACGACGTGCTTTGATCTTTAGAGCAACGTCAGTATTAAGGTTTCCTCCAACGAGCCTTGGCAAATATTCAGATAAAATATCTATTCG
>NW_021848923.1:99041-104616 GCF_003651465.1 Formica exsecta | reverse complement strand
GCTTTTTTTTTTTTTTAACCAGTAATCTTGACAAGATCAATAATCTTGATAATCTTTTAATCTTGATAATCTTTTAATCTTGATAATCTTTTAATCTTGATAATCTTTTAATCTTGATAATCTTTTAATCTTGATAATCTTTTAATCTTGATAATCTTTTAATCTTGATAATCTTTTAATCTTGATAATCTTTTAATCTTGATAATCTTTTAATCTTGATAATCTTTTAATCTTGATAATCTTTTAATCTTGATATTGTCTCGATCGAACTAATTAAAAATCTTGTCTCGATCTTGTCTTGAATTTCGAGACGACACAAGACAATATCAAGACTAGTCTTGATATATCTCGTGCAATCCTAATTAATTTTCATACGTATCCGTTGATATCGCGACGGAAAATTTTCGCGGTGCTATCGCGAATAGGGTCATATTAGAGCCTTGTACAATCACGTATATCCTGTTCGTGTACCTTTTCCTAGGAGGTTACCGCTCCCTGTGGTGTCGTGGTGTCGGGAAAGTATAGAGCAGCGTAGCAACGGCGGCCTGTAATTATAAGCGAACTCATTCTCTCTCCCTCTCCCTCTCTCTCTCTCTCTCTCTCTCTTTCTCTTTGCACAGCCTGGTCGGCGGCCCTGTCATTCGGTTACCTTTTGTACTTTGACTACTAATACCTCCGGTATTACTCGGCCCGCCGTCGGTCATCGTTGGACGCCACAACGCGCGACCATCGACCACCGAAGGCCTCTTTTGCGGGCAACGTACAACCCGCGAAATAACACGATACCATCCCGATATCGCGAGGGTAGTGGCGTGACGAGGCGAGGCGAGGCAAGTCCGGGGGACGAAAATGTGATGGGGTGTGTTCGACCGACGTGATGAAACGGTGCGGCGCGGCTCACATTTGAACGCAAAAGAAATCCGCAATGATTACACGTCCATTAATCTGATCGCGTTTTGCGGCTTTTCGGTTTCCCGGCTAAAGCTCTCGTTGGGACAAGGATTGAAATATTTCCTGTTTTTTCCCTTCTTTTTTTTTTTCAACTCGTTTTCGTCGCTGGCGAAATTCTCGTAACGTTATTCGTTTTTGATCGGTCAATTTTGTCGATTGGTGCGTAAATAAATGTGGATAGATTTTTCGAATCTCCAAGGTAAGAGAGAGAGAGAGAGAGAGAGAGAGAAAGAGAGAGATGCAATTGGAGCAATTGGTATTTCAAGTTACCATGAGCGAGTATAATAAAAAAACGATAATAATTAACGATCCATTTGGAATTTCCTTTAGTCGCGGGATTGTAGAAAGTTAAATGCATTTCACTGCGTCTACAGAATAATTATCTTGGGATATTAGCGCTCGAATATTCTGTTATATCTCTGATATAAATAACATCGACAATTCTGTAAGTATAAGCTATGTATTCCTTAATTGCATCCAGATAAAAATGGTTCATCTCGCTCTTTCTATTTTTTTTTTCATTTTTTTTTTTTTATCAGCGGTTTAAGCCAAGCATGACAAAACACAAAAGGAATTCACGATATTGCGTAAATTATTTAATCTTGTTACGAGTGTCACATTTTCCACTATTACCTCCTGCTCTAAAGAACAAATTACTCGCTTGCGTTATCAGTATAATTTAATCACTTTTAATAGACATTTTTTCACATAATGGTAGGATAATAAATTTCTCATGTTAGGTCATTGATTGGTTTTTGAAACTATTGTTATTTTATTCACGACCATACATATAAGTTCGTTAATCGTCATTTACTACAAGAATAGAAATAACACGATGCGCGTTTAAACCATTCATAAAATATTGATGAAAATGCATGTTCGAGATACGGCCGATTTGATCCGATTCACCGCGAAAAAAATACGAAAAGAATGTAGCTTTATCGAGAAGCTTTGTTACGGGCCATTACCCTTTCTCTTTTATCCCAACTACAAAATTGCATCTTACTTGCTTGTCCGGAAAAATTCTCCCGTTTTCTGTGTAACTTTTATTATAAAAGCGATTACTCTGTCTGTCCAGCAAGTGTGCCGCCCGAGGCGCTATATTTATTGAACTTTTACGTCAATTCGCTCTTAATCATCACATACATAGCTGCAACGTGACCGTTCCCTTTTGTACTCGCGATATAATTGATTGTCGACCTCGGGCGAGAAGTATCAATGAAAATAACATTCTTCACGATAAATCGAATCAAACTGTCCAAGCGAGCAAAAGGCGGAAAATATTAAAATTCACTCACTTATTGTATTACAATTATTACGACGACGTGCTTTGATCTTTAGAGCAACGTCAGTATTAAGGTTTCCTCCAACGAGCCTTGGCAAATGTTCAGATAAAATATCTATTCGACTCGATCGTGGACGCGTATAAAACGAAGCGCGGTGTCGTTTAATAACCAGAATCAAGCGTCGTTATTTTCCACTTTCTCTCAATTTCTTGTCGTTTTCTCAGGCCGACCTTTTCAATTAACCGCAATTTCGCGCGAGATCTGCGTTTAACGAGCCACTCACAACACAATGCGATTCTTCGCGCGCTTTCGTTATATTATGCCTACGCGGGAATGTTGCGTTTGAGCGAATTAAACGAGAGGAAACAAGAGGAATGCTGTTTTAATTTTTTGTCGGAGCTGCTACCTACATTCTCTTTGATATTGTATCGTTTCTCTTACGATCGTAAGACGCGTGTATCGATCGCCGATTTGATCCGTTCGCGCGCGTCGGGATAAAAATAGCTCTCTCATCGAGACAGCCGGCATGATAGATGGAATTCGCGTCGAGAATGATGTATCGCGATTATTTAAGTGGCGCGTTCATAACGCGATCATTGACACGGACAAAGATAACGCTGGATAGAAAACGCGGACGCGAGACTTGCGGTTGACCGCGAGTAAGATTGCACGAAGTATTAAGACTAGTCTCGATATTGTCTTGTCTTGTCTCGAAATTCAAGAAAAGATCAAGACAAGATTTTTAATTAATTATCAAGATAATACCAAGATTAATATTGTCAAGATTATTGATTTAAAAAAAAAGCTGAAATATGTATCTGTGTGTAAATTAAATGAGAAAAAAATCACTATATTATACAAACGTAAAAAATTTTATTTAATAAATAAAGATATTTATATTAACAAAAATTTAGAAATAATTAATACAATAAACAAAATAAACAATATAAAATTTTCCACGGTTATTTAACTCATTAAAAACATTGTAATAGTATTTTTCGGAAAATAAACGAATGACGTAAATAGCAATAATTATATATTATAACAGGGTGTCTATTTCCTGGAAAAATTTAGGAAACCTGGAATTCTCAGGGATTTTGTCTTTACCTTGAAAAATCAAGGAATTCTAATAGAATTTCATTCGAACTCAGGGTACTTTTTCAAAAATTCTCTTCATCATTTTATTCTTATATTGCAAGCAATCTGATTGGCCAATGATTGTGAATTATATGTTTCAAATATATTATAAATATATATCTTGCTCTCTCTCTTTGATTATATGTTTATTGTCATAGCAAAAAATACTGAATACACATTTTTTATTGTAATTCTTACACAATTAATGACAAAAAATGGAAATATTATACAAATGAAAAATACTTACAAAAACCGTTTAGTTCTTTTCAGTACATTTTTTAATTTAATATTAAAAATTTAAATGGTTTATTTTTTCTTTGTATGAGTGAAAAGCATTAGAACACGCATACAACAAGAATTTATTTTGAAAAATTCCATCTAAAAATTCTCAAATTTAACTTGAATTTTGAACAAATTATTTGAAAAATCATGAAATTCTCAAAGAATTTTTTTACAAACTTTGGATAGGCATTCTGTATAAGAAGATTATATATGTTAAATATTATTTTAAACAATTGTTCAGGATTAGATAAAAATTGTTAATAAATTCGAGACAAGACAATACAAGACGAGATTTTTGCTACAAAATTCACTCGAGACCAAAACAAGATTTAAGTTCCCGAAAATTTTCAATACCAATACAATATTTTAACAAATATCGTCTTATCTTGAGTCTTGTGCAACCCTAACCGCGAGAGAGAAGCTGGCTTGATATGAAGTTTAATAAAAGCGGCGCGATCGGTGCACAAGCGCATACATTTTGATGCATTTTCCATTTTACCCAGCACTCGCTACACGCGCTCTTATCGATTGCCCATCGCGTTTCCATTCTGCTATTTGCAGAAACAATATTTATTTCCTTTATGCTTGCAATGCATATAGTAGCTCGTTCGACATAGCGTGCGTCGATAGACTCGGTGTGTAGCCATTTTTTACGCGATGGAGCTATTAATTATTCCGCGCGGCTATTCTCTCCGCCGAAGGAATACACTACCGAGACTTGAGAATTTCAATTACTGTCCGCAGAACTTACAATTAGCCTCGCGACTATGGCCGCGCGCGGTCGATCCGCGGTTCGTAAGTGGGATGTACCGACGATACGCCTACGTATTTGTAACGATTATGCGGCGCTTGCAGTCGATACACCCGCTCTGTATACACGGGGTGTTTCCGAAACGCATAGCCCATAATACGATAAAACTGTTTAAACTCTTTCGCTTGGAGGAAATTGCAATTGGGATAAAAATTCCACGAAAGGTTGCGCGTATAATCGTTTGGAGCGAACTTTTGTTAGCGATCTCTCGTATTCTTATCTTTGTTGCTCGCTTTATACAAAGAATTTAAAGCCCGAATATATACGATCGCGTAGATCCAATCTAGCGGCATGCGATCCAATTCGGATGAGCGGATGATATACTGACTTTATATGACGAAGCGTACTCGTTTCGTAATTTTGTGGACAGGCAAGGACTAGATCTCATGATGAGATAGGACGGTGGTTTACGAGTCGCCCGGTGGATTCGTCCATCTATATAGATAGAGTTACATAGGTAAACGATGATGGGTACAAATGCCATGGCGCGGACGAGGAACGAGCGAGTGCGTGCATAGATATAACCATATATCATTGTTTCCTGAAACTTCCGGAAGCTCCTGGCTGGCACGTCCTGCCGCATGATTCCTAGAACGAGCATCATCCACGTGCTTTTAGCTCCGCAGCCAACTCGGCAGCAGGTATCGCGATTAAAATGCCCCTTTACGACGGCACGGATGAGCTTGGCTCATCGTAATGTTTCTCTACTCGCTAAATCTTGGTCAACGTAAAACGAGAGAAAATAACGCGAAATGCAATAGAAAGAGTAATGCCCATTTTTATTTTCTTTTTGTGAACGAAAAATTTAAACTTTTTTGATGCCAAACTAAAGTTTAGGTCTCCTAACTATTATATACCAAGTATGAAAGGATTTCCTTCCCATTCCAGCAATAATTATGGCGAGTATTTTATTCAATTAAAAAGTATTAAAGTTACAAAAATGCACATTTTCACTCGGAATCCTCTCATCTCTTCTTTGAATTCGAATTGAGATATTGACTATAGCTCCGTTTGGAATGTGGCAGCCATGAACGTGACCATAACTCAAATACCAAATGATCGTGTCAACATGAAAATAATAAAACATAATATAATAAAATAAAAAAAT
>NW_021848923.1:96522-98435 GCF_003651465.1 Formica exsecta | reverse complement strand
AATAATATGTAATAATATAATAATATAATAATATAATAATACAATAATATAATAATATAATAATGCAATAATATAATAATATAATAATACAATAATATAATAATATTTTTGCAACGGTTAGAAGGGGTCCACTTTGCAACTCACAATCAGTACATATAATGTAGACAATAAAAGCTTTATTTAAAAAAAAGAAAATATTAATATTAATTCACCAAAAAGGGGTGAATTTTCAATGGAACCTGAGCATCATTCTTTCTTTCGTATCTTTCCCATGTAAATTTTTTTCATCATTGCGAATAATCCCGCGAGCTATTCTCACTTGAAGGTGTTTGTTAGCTCCCGCGAGAGACGTGGCTCGTAATCTCTCCTTTCGTTATACTTGCAAAGCTCCAATGGGTCGTTAGGTCCCTCCCCCCCGCACTCCGTCCCATTACAAGCCTTGGTCGATGGTTTTAGTTATGTGTAAAAAAGGAAGTCAGCTGCCGGTGACAATTAAAAGGCTCCTTTTGCACGCTGTCTGGCGCGACACGCAGCTTTCATCGCACGGGATTTCGTTTGTGTTGAATGGACGATGGGGAAAAAAAAGCTTGCTGTAATTATCGAAACATTGAACATGTCGCGCATAAAAAAGATGGTTTTCAATTACTCGCTAACTAGAAATCCGTTTTGCCGCACCAAAAACACAGAACACAGCGCGGCTGCGGCTCTCTGCGGCTTTGAACCAGAAACCGGAACGACGTCACACGGATATTCTTTACCACTGTCATATACGCGATTAAAGTGATAGGGAATGTCGAATTTTCGCAAAACGATTCTAGAAATGGGAAATTATGGGAATCATATGATATCTCATAATGTGTTTTCAATCGTCATAAAAGGAAAGGGGGATAAGGAATGTGAAGAGTTAAGCTTCTTAACCTAAGCTTATATAATTCGGCTCGTAATCCTTGGCAGTGAATCTGGACATAAAGTCCGTTACCAGTTCGCGGATGAACATGGACGGCAAACTTTCTTCATCCTTAAGACCCGTTGAATGCACGCGCGCGCGAACGCAAAGTAATAGGTGGTCAGATAATACTACTTCGCGTCTGTCCCTAATGGTAACGACCTGGGAAGTCGGAAAGTCTCTTTCTGCAAAAGGGATGCTCACCAAGTATATTTTTAATGGTGCTCAAAGGATTGATGTTTCGTTAAAACGATTCCCGTCACTTCGCCCGCGTAAATTATTGTCGTTCAATTATGAGTTTATACGCGCGAATTCTGAAGACGAAATTAAAATTCCGTCACTCGCGCATCTGTATAAATTATTAGATTATACAGGGTATCTCAGAATTAGATCGACAAACTTTAGGTGGTTATAAAGGACACTGAACAAGCCAATTTTGCCAATAAACCCGTGTCCGCAAATGAGCCGTTTTGACACTAGAGAATCGAAGACTAACAAGGGAACTTTACGAACCCGAAAATTCTGATTTTGATGAAACTTTACATATATATAGGAGGGGTAAATAAATAAGTTTAGAAATTTTCTTTTGCGACCCAAAAACGATTTTAAGGAGTGAAATCACCCTTCATATTAGTGCGGCTTTTTGCTTTCCTCGATATATCTCGAAAATGACTCGAGATATCAAAAAATGTTTTATACAAAAGTTTCATGATAAAAACATCTCTATTTAACCACATTAATAAAATTTTGAAAAAATAATTTTTTCAAAGATTTTTGCCCTTGATAATCTTTGATTCTCTAGTGCCAAAACGGCTCATTTGGAGACATAGATTTATTGACAAAATTGACTTGTTTTGGTCTCTTTTATAACCACATGAAGTCTATCGGTCTGATTTTGGGACACCCTATATATCGCGCGATCATCCACGAGCGATGAATACGAAAAATTTCTTTGTTCGCTCGCCAT
>NW_021848923.1:91703-92922 GCF_003651465.1 Formica exsecta | reverse complement strand
TATATATATATATATATCTTGGCCGCTTTCTCGTGGCCGAGATTTTATCCCTGCCACTGATATTCAGCTCTTAAAATTATTCAAGCTGAACGAATCGACGCGCGGAAAAGCCCCTTCGCCGCCGCGAAGGCGAGCTGCCTTTATGATCAGCGTGCGTAACGCGTCGAGGAAGACATAAACTTCAAATAAATATCGCGGGGCTCGTATTTTTGCGCTCTCGACAATAGAAACACCACGAGAAGTGTGTAATCTTTTTATAGCGCGTTTTGTGCCGCGTGAGCAAAAACTATGAAAAGTGTTTTAGTCTTCGATACGGGAAGCGCGCGCGCTCGCTCTCGATAAAATCTATATCGAACAACGGAAGAATATCGAAAAACGAGCGCCATCGGGTAGCGCACTTTTGTGTTCGCCGATATGAATGACATGGAGCGTGCTCGGTCTTTCTTTTTCATACGCGAGGAAAAGGCGAGGTTAAACGGTATCGGTGCTTTTTTGCGGCTTTTATATATAATAGAAGAATAAGAAGGAAATGGGTAACGGGATTTAATTATGGTTTACGCGAACATGAGCTACGCGAAATTTAAAGCCAATTTTGCCAATAAACCCGTGTCCGCAAATGAGCCGTTTTGACACTAGAGAATCGAAGACTAACAAGGGAACTTTACGAACCCGAAAATTCTGATTTTGATGAAACTTTACATATATATAGGAGGGGTAAATAAATAAGTTTAGAAATTTTCTTTTGCGACCCAAAAACGATTTTAAGGAGTGAAATCACCCTTCATATTAGTGCGGCTTTTTGCTTTCCTCGATATATCTCGAAAATGACTCGAGATATCAAAAAATGTTTTATACAAAAGTTTCATGATAAAAACATCTCTATTTAACCACATTAATAAAATTTTGAAAAAATAATTTTTTCAAAGATTTTTGCCCTTGATAATCTTTGATTCTCTAGTGCCAAAACGGCTCATTTGGAGACATAGATTTATTGACAAAATTGACTTGTTTTGGTCTCTTTTATAACCACATGAAGTCTATCGGTCTGATTTTGGGACACCCTATATATCGCGCGATCATCCACGAGCGATGAATACGAAAAATTTCTTTGTTCGCTCGCCATAAAATATCGATCGCCTTGACAAGGGAGATACGAATCGATCTGATATGTACGTTCGCCCATGTATCGAATATAACACGCGGTATATGCGTATATATA
>NW_021848923.1:75121-88959 GCF_003651465.1 Formica exsecta | reverse complement strand
GACATGGAGCGTGCTCGGTCTTTCTTTTTCATACGCGAGGAAAAGGCGAGGTTAAACGGTATCGGTGCTTTTTTGCGGCTTTTATATATAATAGAAGAATAAGAAGGAAATGGGTAACGGGATTTAATTATGGTTTACGCGAACATGAGCTACGCGAAATTTACGCGTATAAATATGAATCTTGATTATCTATAAAAGATGAAATTATACCCGTTCATATTTTCATCAAAATTTTCGAAAAAATGATACTATTGCTATCCGATTGGATAAAATGAGCATTGACTTCTCCATTTATGCAAACCGATTAGAGAAACATATTTTTGTTAATTTTAGTTGAAAGAGAATGATGAATTTATTGTGGATTTATTACAATGTCAGATAGTTATTTCTACCGCGAAAACAACCGTAGTATTATTATACGACAATCGGCTTTATCGTTTCCACTCACATTTAATTATATATATGGTACAAAGGGGAAGAATTTTATTCGTTACTTACCGATAATGCTGCACACAAATCGAGGAGCTTTCCCAGGGGTGTACTACGAATTAATTTGTGTATTCTCATTGTTATACAACTGGCCGGTATAATGGTTAGTTACAAAGTTGATTGTGTTTTATTACGTATATGTCGAATGTGGAGAGAGAAACGAAAGAGGATGCGCCACACATATGTTATTTGAAAATTTAAACATTTTGTAGATTATACCATGTATGATTTGACCGCAAGTATTACTCTTATAATTATTTACGTTATGAAACTCGATTAATACGCGCGGCTAAAAGGATCGAAAGATGTAAAAAAAATTATTGGATATATATTATAGATTTAGAAATAATGTCGATACTCGGCGAAAAATCATCGCAGACAAAAGATTGAAAAAGCACTTTGAAGCTTGAAGTTTCAACTGTAACGTGATATCGATAGTTTCAAAAAATTTTTTTATTTTCTCATTTCTAGAAAATACAGGTTTAATTTCAAAATCGTGTAACTCGGTAAAAAAAAGTAAGAAAATTAAAAAAAAAAAAAAAGTATTTTGTAGGCAAAATGTTGTAGTTTTTGGAACTTGAGTTGAATTTTTCGAGAAAAATTTTTTTATCGAGCTGCAGAGTGTCAAAAATACATAATTTTAAGGAACAAAACAATGGGTTTTTCTTTAAAGCACAAAAGAAGAAAGATAAAAAAATTTTAAAAAAACACCGATAGGGCGTTAAAGTTTTAAATTTCAAGCTTCAAAATGCTTTTTTAATTTTTGTTTACGATGATTTTTCGTCAAGTTTTAGCGGTTTGAAAATAGCTCAATTTTTAGGGAATGAAAACCACAATAATCGTGACAAATTCTACGCTATCAAATAACTAAATGCACGTATGATATGTCCGATTTTCAATGCTATTCTTGACGGTCATAAAAGCATCGATCCCGGAGATGCTGATTCATCCTGTGAAAATATCATAAGCCGTAAGTTTCGTTGCTCCGGATATTTGGCCGCGTCGGCCGAAAACGAGGATAATCGATATGCATTATCATGCTGAATTATTCAAACCTTACTCGGTTTATTCCACTTTTGGCATTGAGGCAGTCTTACCGCGAAGGAAAGAAAAAAAAATTCGATGCTTGCGCAAACATGTATTGTTCGACTGGAAATGCATGGCGAACAACAATATCATAATTAATAAATGTTCCTTCCTTTCTTCATTCAACGCCAATCATTTGCTTTATACTTGTAAATATTTCATTGTTACAAAATGTTTTAGATTATATAAAACAAAGCAAAATCGCGCGCCGAAAGTATTATAAAATGTATACGTTCCTTAAAACAGGCGAATCAATAGAGCCCAATAATTAGAATAAGATTTATTAATGACGTTTTTAATAAAAAAATTTTTTTTCCAAAAAAAAATTCTTGTCCTTGATTTTTTTATATTGAAAAGTGTAAAATATGAAATGTTTTGTGCTTGGCAAGCTATGATTTGCATATCTACGTTCTTGATAATTTTATAAGTTTTTTTTTATACCGATCGATCTCTCTAACGCATTAAAGTAAACTCATCCAGCGATCCCGTATTCAATTAATTTTCGCCGTTTTGAAAAAACAAACAACTGAGACAAGTTTCTGTTATTTTCTTTCGTTTCCTTTATAAAACGTACAAATCTACTTCGAAAAGCGTAATAACGATTGAATAACGAAGAAGAGGTCGAGCATCATGTACACATCTACTGAACTTAGAAAGATTTCTTTTCATCTCTTATAAAGTTAACCAATTATTTTTAACAGGTATTGGAAAGAATCCTCTTTAGTTAAGTTTAAGTTTTGAACATTGCGCATATTATATAATAATGTATTTTATCTGTCATTAGTGACATCTTTTACGAGACTTTTATATATTTATTATATTAGAATATATATCCAAAAATACAGTTAAATAATGCTTTATTAATAGAACAAATCCGCTTTTGCTGCTCGCGTCGTTTAAAATCCATTTGCCCGAAACGTAATAAGATAACACTTTTCAGGAAGAATGTTCAGTCGTTTGAGGTAGAAATAATTTCTACACGATACTACACGCGCTAATTGCCATAGCCTCTTTGCAAGCTCTTCGCTTATTAAACCCTCCGGCGACATCGTGTACCGACGAAACCGCGTCGGTTAATTTATGAGCCTTGAAAATGTAACCGTCTGATTCACGTGAATATTTCGTCTCGACTCGTCAGGATAATTTGCCATCGTAAATTCACAATTCGTGAGAGCGCTGGGTTACGAGACTCTGGCGAGAGGAGTTTTCTATATAATCCGCTGGCACACCACGTCATCAGGAACGATCGCGCGTGTTTACTTTAACCCTAACATATCTCTCCCATCCTCCCTCTCGAACCCTCTGTCCCGGGGTGAGAGCGCGTGACTTCGGGAATTTCGGTCCCCCTGGAGGAAACGATGGGGCAGTCACTCTCGTCCCGTTCCCGTGCGCGCTCTCGAAACGATCGTTTGGCTAAATAAATGATCGGTCGGAAAGTCATTTTGTTACTTACGATGTTTCCTCCGGGGCTCGAGGGGGATTGCGCCGTCGGTGGTTGCGTCCCTCGAACGGAAAGCTCGTAATTCATCCCCACCGAAGTCAATATTCTCGCCTCTTATATCCGCGCCTCGCTCTTAATTCCGCTCGATTCGCGGCTGTGCTTTCGCTCGGAGGAGGAATCGATCCAAGTTATTGTCCGCCGCGCCGTTTAACGTTTCCCGTTTAGCGCAGGACGATAAATCACGTTCGCAGACTGTTCGGCGATAAATAATCGCGTGCGCGCGGATGGCGCCGTGCGGTAAGAACAACGTTCCCGTGCCACCAGGAAGCGACCCGGGGACTTTGCGACTGTCATGGACATGCATACAAGTTATCAACGGTCAAAGTTGCTTGCGATAATAGATAACGGTGCGAGTATTTTGCGTTGAAAATCAATCGCTCGGACCGTTTACACTGGACGATGAGGGGAAAGGACGACGATCTCTCTGCCACTCTTAATTTCCTCCCATACGTTCTCTGCAATTTGTAATCCTTCGCCACGTGCCGCTACTTGAGCACGCACTTTCGTGTACGCATTCGTTTGTTCGCGCGAAGAGAAGGGCACTAGCTTTCCGTTTCTCGATCACTCTATAAGGGCGTTGTCACGCGATAACGAGATATGAAGGGAAAAAAGGAATTCTCTCGGTCAGAACAAAGATTGAAAAAATTGGTCGGGTACTTTTCATTCGGAAAAAAAAAGAAGAGACCGGGAACAGGATAGAGAAGGGAACGGGATTCTTGAGCGCGGCTCTCAAGCTGGCGCTTAATCCTCGGCGAGAGTTCTTTTGTAGAACGACTGCTTCCGCCGGATGAGACATTTCTCGAAAGTAATCCGAGAAATATAGCTGTGTGTAAGTGAGAAAGCGCTGGAAAAGAGGGATCTCTTAAATACAGTTGTAGTAATTGATGAGTCAAACGCTATCGCGCAATTATGCATAGTTCGACGCGAGACACGTGTTGTATGTGTCAAATTAGCTTATTTGTCGCTTGTCATTCTGCTGATAGGCTGTCACTCGATCGCTCTCGCTTTTATTATGTTATTTATTAAATAGTTGTAATTTATTATTTTTTCTAATTTATGACAAAAACTTTATCGTGAATACCCCCTGAAATCAATTGCAAGAAACCGTTTGTTCGCGCGAAGAGAAGGGCACTAGCTTTCCGTTTCTCGATCACTCTATAAGGGCGTTGTCACGCGATAACGAGATATGAAGGGAAAAAAGGAATTCTCTCGGTCAGAACAAAGATTGAAAAAATTGGTCGGGTACTTTTCATTCGGAAAAAAAAAGAAGAGACCGGGAACAGGATAGAGAAGGGAACGGGATTCTTGAGCGCGACTCTCAAGCTGGCGCTTAATCCTCGGCGAGAGTTCTTTTGTAGAACGACTGCTTCCGCCGGATGAGACATTTCTCGAAAGTAATCCGAGAAATATAGCTGTGTGTAAGTGAGAAAGCGCTGGAAAAGAGGGATCTCTTAAATACAGTTGTAGTAATTGATGAGTCAAACGCTATCGCGCAATTATGCATAGTTCGACGCGAGACACGTGTTGTATGTGTCAAATTAGCTTATTTGTCGCTTGTCATTCTGCTGATAGGCTGTCACTCGATCGCTCTCGCTTATTGAAATGGTAAAGAGATGATGAGAAAGAAAAAGGAAAAAACCGTCGAATTACGCAGCAAGAATCGGCGTAAGGATGTTTTGGCTGTACAATAGTAGCAAAATTAAAAAAAAAAACGTATTTCTTACGTTTATACTGTTTAAAAAATCAAATAAACAAATCCGGATTATAAAAAGAATTAAAGTATCACAAAATAATAATATGGTTTTTAACATCTTTATAAAAGAAAATAATTGTAATTATTATAATTATTTATTATATTTATAATATTATTATTATGTTATTTATTAAATAGTTGTAATTTATTATTTTTTCTAATTTATGACAAAAACTTTATCGTGAATACCCCCTGAAATCAATTGCAAGAAACAAAAAAAAACCGATTAATTTGCAGAAAGAGAGAGAGAGAGAGAGACAGATAATATTTTTTTACAATTTTTAGTAAATAATTTTTAAACGAATAAATGGATCTAAATTAAGTTTTGCACAAATATTTATTAGAGTTTTCTTAATATATGTGAAAATTTTTATTTTGTTGGCAATGTTTTTTATTTGTCAAATTTGTCAATAAGTGCTACAATACGCGATTTTTTATAAGAATCAATACTAATTTTAAACCTAAATAATTTCTAAACCGTTAAGAGAATTGTGGTCGGCACAGATACTTAGAAGAAATAGTAGAACAGTTTACAAAATTTTCATGCTTTTGTCAATGTTTGATATATGACACATACATTCTTCGCTAATAAACCGTACATCGTGACGCGATTTATAAGACATTTTCTGGCAATTATCTGACGGCGAATGATATCGCCGGAGTTATGATCTCTTTTAACATCGGGTATAAATTTTCTAAGCGTGAAGACGCAGGTTTGCAGGGTTTACGAGCAAATGCACAGGTGTATCTCAGCCGAATTAAAAATAAATTGAGCGGCTTCTCTCCTTCTCATCGGCTCTCGATGGAATCGCCAAAGGCGAATTTATACGCGTCGAGCGTCTCGACGAAAGTTATCTCTGTTCATAAAACTTTTTTTCCTTCAATCACGGATATTTTCTGTTGAAGTTGACACATTAGCACAATTTCATAATAAATATCATATTAAATGCCAAATATTGCACATAACTGCATTTTATTTGTTATGAAATTCTCTTGTGAGATGAATTTGGGAATCATATAATACTCTTAGATATTCCTTGGAATTTCTTCATATGTTTTGAAGATTGCGAAGGGAGAATGTAATATTTTATAATTCTATTCGCTTTTGATTTATTGCGCTTTACAAAATGTCTAGTGAATTAATCGCATATATTTACGATTATCTCTTGTGTCTTGTTTCGTATTTTAATTTCGGCTCTTATGCTTTAAGCTTGTCATAATATCAGAACCGATAATCATACATGAAAATAAAGAGAGAGAAAATTTTCTCTTTCTATCTTTAATACTTTTTTTTAAAGTGATTTTAAGTGCACCTTTAGCGGTAGTCGAGCATCGTTAAACTCATAAATATCTTTATACAAACAGATATATATGTATATCGACATGTGATATATATTGTCAAACAGGGATGACGGATTTAATTACAAAATTATAAAGCTATATATTGCACCGTTTCTGCGTATAATTTTGAGTGACAAGCTACGTTTATCACGCCGCGTTTTGATTTTTACACTCGTAAAGTTCCGAGTAATTGACCGATCTCGCGATGAAATCGAGAGAGTACCTTAATGCGCTT
This sequence comes from Formica exsecta, assembly GCF_003651465.1. Classification (NCBI taxonomy): domain Eukaryota; kingdom Metazoa; phylum Arthropoda; class Insecta; order Hymenoptera; family Formicidae; genus Formica; species Formica exsecta. The sequence continues at coordinate 82,554 of NW_021848923.1, read as the reverse complement.
TGATTTGTGACGTAATTTATAACAGGTCGCAGTAATACCTCTCGTCATCGACGATTTTATTTCTTCTCCCGTCAGTGTCTCAATGTCTTTTTTATTTTCACGCGACAGATTTTTCAGTTCGTTGAAGCATGTACTATACATACACACGCGCGAGAATTTAGGCGAAATTATGTAAATTGCATAATATTTTAATGGACCAAGTGCTATTTAATATTTTGTTGTCGTGTTTTGTAACATTTTACCGGCGCACCATTTTATAGTTTATTTTCCCTTTTGCTTTCTGCGCATCTCCATTCGTTTAAAAAGATATTTCGCATTTCAGAAAATGTTTTTAAATTTATTTGCATATGATTATATTGAAAAGCTATTATTAATGTGATATATTAAAAGCTTTTTCACACAAATTGTATAGGATAATTAAAGTTTTGCTCATTTTGCCGTAAAATGAAAAATAATAAAAAAAGAGAGATGGTTTTGGAGAACAAAATGGGGTTTTATATTCTATGACGGTATTTCGTACAACGTGTTCAGATATGTCATTGTTAATCGTACTATAACTTGCGGCGAATCGTTTAATTATTTCACGATATGACGAGAGTAGTTTTAATCTGATTAAGTTACATTAAACAATGAAATTTGTCGTGACTTAAAATTGAGAGACATATTGCAATACATATATGTAAATATTCTATTTTTCTATTCTATTTCCACTCTCTTTTTTCTCGTTTTGATTATTATTTTTATTTTTCCAATAATGTCAGGCAATTTCCGATGGAAATTATCTCTTGGCGAATCTCACTTTGCTGTCACATACAGTTGCTGTTATGTCTCCTATTACAACACGTTCTCTCTCTCTTCTTTTTTTTTTTCTCTATTAGCTTTATGTCCGACATAATTTTTCTTTACAACGGCGCACAGATGCGCCATTCTTTTTATTCGCAAGGTGTTCCGTAGCACGCTTTCGCGCTGGCTGTAACCGGCTCAACCGGCTGAAATTTACAGCCGCGCCTCTCTATTTCGTGAATCGCATTATGTTGTCGCTTGGATTCGACATGTACACGCGCTCGGAATATTCCTAACTAAGCTCGAACTGAAAGAGACTGGAAAAAAGTTTAGCCCAGTTTCTCGACGATGGCTATTTTGGCTCCGTGACAACGGTCCTCGTCCCCTTGGTACTTTCTACTTCCGTAACTGGAACCGCCGACGTAAAATAACTTTCGTTGTTGCGAACTTTGCGATTAACGATTTCGCGAAGTATTGCCGGAAGCGGATCAGACGAAAAGACGAATAAGTTGCTACGGAATTCCAGCTGTTGGAAAAAAATATTTCCTATTGACGCGACGTCGTCTTTTTTCTATATTCTTGTCTTTTTTTTTTTCGTTTTTTTTTCACGTGTTTAAACGAAATCATTGCATGTTGCAAAGTAAAATTTTTTCGTTATATTTCTGCGGAACCGATACCAGAAATTAAAAATACTCAAATAATTCGATATTTCTTAAAAGAAAAAAAAAGAATATCTATATACTAATTATATTAATATATATACATCGATACTTATATCCTATATACTTGTAAGATATTATCGGATTTAAATATTAAATATAATAAAATATTCAAATAATTCCATACCTCTTTAAAAAAATATATTTATATACCAATTATATTAATACATACACTGAAAAAAAAATTTGTTAATTTGACTAAATCCGTTCAACTAATTACCATTTTTTTAATTGAAATATTTATATATTTAAGTCAAATAAGACATATTAAATCTAACATGACGTATATTTGACTTAAATATATAAATATTTCAATTAAAGAAATGGTAATTAGTTGAACGGTTTTAGTCAAGTTAACAATTTTTTTTTAGTGTACACATCGATACTTATATCTTATATACTTGTAAGATATTGTTGGATTTATATTTTTTTTTTATTGTTATTAATGGAGTTACATATGTTTTCGTTATTATTACAAAAAATCTAAAAAATATTTGTTTATAGAAAATTTCGCAGTATCTTTTAGATAGTATATACAGTTTCATTTCTGCTTGTAATTTTGTATCATTCTAAATTTATCGCACGCCTAGGTTTCTCTCATCGCAAAGCGCGTAAACTGTTCTTGTCACATTTAGGTACGTTTTTAGTTTGTATGCTTTGTATTCGCAGCCGGTATTATTCAGGAAGATTACGAGAGACAGAATACCGTTGCATCTGGACGGCCGTTTATGCGTTTGGATTCTTCAAGGCCAGGCTTATGTATGCTATAACCGGTCACGGAGGAGTCTTATTTTAGCCCCCAGGGTCGCGATTTCACTCATAAATCCGGGGATGAAGAGCCACGGCACGCGAGCCTTCTCCATCGATCTTTTCAAGTTTACGCTTCTACTTTTGCGCGTTTGTAACGGTAATGACGTTTCAATCAAATCTCCTTTCTTTCTAGAATTTAAAGATGCAACTGTCACTCTCACTTAAACATTTTGCATTATTCTTTTCCATAGCATTCCGTATTTATTTTATTATTAGCGATGCTCGAATCGATTTTCCTTCTAAAATAAGTGAGACAAATTTTACGCGATTCATAGTTTGCATTGCAGATACGTATATTTATTGAAACTGTATTATAAATTTTTTAAATTTAAAACGTATGGTAGGAATAGGATAATGAATTTTATATTTGGAATGTTTTAGGTATATTTTATGTTTAAATATTTTTTGTTACAAATGCACTATTACATTTCCTCTTTCAAACGTACCTTACTTTGTTAACGCCCGGTAAAACTATCCGGAAAGCGTCGATATAATCAAAACTTAACAGCCCATGAAATAAAATGGATCACAGGAAGTTGATAGTGTAGGTGTGGGAATCAATAATAACGCGCTCGAATTTACCGAAAAACGGAAATGTCGCAAATATAAAAAAAAACAAGATGAGAATTGTGCAAATTAGAAATTTGCACATTACTTTCTCATCATTATATTTCGCTCACAAAGCTTAAGCTACTTAAAGCAAGCAGGTTTTTCAATTTTGGCTTCCTCATAGAAGAAAATATTTCAACATTTGCTAAAGTTACAGCGTGTACAGACATTTCTAAAAAAAAGTCAAAATTTTATAAAAAGTGAATCCTTTCACCGATCCTCACCAAATTCAATTCCAACCATCCTTTAATAATACTCTATTCATGTAAAAAAATTTAACCTGTATCTCAAAATTTATGAAAGTTAAAGCGTGTACAGACATTTTTCAAGAAATTCAAAATTTTATAAAAAATGACCCCTTTCACCGATCCTCACTAAATTCAATTCCAACCATCTTTTAATCCTAAAAAAATTTTTTTAATTTAAATTTTGCTTATTATGATCTTAAACTGCTGTTCAAATAAGTAATACAACTAATAAAGGATAATAACATGAATTGAAGCATAAATCAGTATCCAAGCTTCTGCAATCATCCTTTAATGATACTCTATTTATGTAAAAAAAATTTAACCCGATATCTAAAAATTGCAAAAGTTAGAGCGTGTACAAATATTTCTCAAAAAATTCAAAATTTTATAAAAAATGGACCCTTTCATCGATCCTCATCAAATTCAGTACCAACCATCCTTTAATGATACTCTATTCATTTTTAAAAATTTAATTCGATATCTCAAAAGATTGCGGAAGTTAGAGATTGTAAAATCTACATTCCGTACACATATACATACATACATACATACATACGGACATTTAAAAAAAATATGATTTTTGGAAAATATGATTTTAAAAAAATATGATTTTTGACGTTTTGGAACATTCTAAATACATTGGCATAGAAAACTGGAAATAAAATTTTGTTACGAAAGCTTCCTCTATGAGAAAGCAAAAAAAGGGAAAGGAATGACAGAGATTCGCAAATGGAATATCTTATGATTATGAACGTTTCCGTTTCTTATCGAAAAATATCGGGGAATGAAAAATGTCTCCGAGCGTTGTATCTCTGATTGACGAGTGGATATAAAAGAACGGTAACGACACGCGAGTGGCGGTCGCGGCCGTCGGTTAAGGGTGGCTGGTTTCGTGTATGGGGATGAGAGAGGAGAGGGAGAGACAGGCTGAAAGCGGACAGAGCGGAGTATAATGGCGGGGCTAACGAATGGTCGCGAACGACCGCAATTGAGTTCTAAATTTAACTTGGTGCCAGAGGTGGATTCGCCATTTCTGCGATTTCGCGGGAGTGCCCGATTTGATTCAATTCGAACTCCGCTTCTGAGAAATCTCGTGGACCATCAAACCACTTATTCCCAATTCCGACGTGGCTCGCCGGCTCGCCCGGCTCGCTCTCGCGTCACACAATGATGGTAGTTTGATCAATCTTATTATTTGGGGCTCGAGCCGCCCCCTCGGCGGAACCGTCATCGAGCGACTCGAGTATCGAACGGAGAATCGCAAGTCGTTCCACGAGCGTATACGTTATTAAGTACTCTATGACCAAATTAGCCCGCGAGAAAGTTTCGCGGTTTGCCTTGCAAACGTCGATGTCGTAAAATAAATAATGTTGTTTAAAAGCTCGCTATTACACTTTTGACGAGTTTTGGAAACTTGTTTTTTTTTTTTTTTTCGCTATAATTAAGAGTACTCGCAATATTTATAGTCGTGTAAACGCAAAAGTGCATTTACATAGTTTAGTTAGTTAAATAAACAAGGCGAGAATTTTCATCGATCACGAAAAGAGTCTCGCTATAAGTGGATAAAATATTTCGATAAAATATTAAATGAGACAGAATATTTGAAGAAGAAAAAGATGGGAGCGATCTTAACAAGTTTGAATAGAATTTTATACATATATTTATATAGATTTTGTTATCAAACTTAGTTTTATGCTGACTCTTTATGTACGCAGTGTGGAGTATGCGCGATCGGAAATTACGAAAACTTCCGCCAAACTTCCGCGAACTTTTTACAATAACTTTCCGAAGATGAACTCACCGTACTTTTGGCGTAAAATGTTCATATTTTCTCGTGAGTGTATAAACGTGCACGCACACATTTCTCGCACGGTATACGGGGAGCACATTGTGTACGCTATATACAATAAAAGCGAGCTGTATAGATCACGAAGAGCGATGGTAAGAAGTCACGTTTCTCTTTTCCTTCTCCGTTCCGATAATAGGAAATGCATTCACGTTACGCAATCACGAAGGGAGTTGCATAAAGATGAGAGCGGGATATTCCGCGCTTTCCGAAACGGGCCACGTCAACGAAATCACGATACACATCCACGCCACGTACGACGAAGCATCTCTGCGTCTGACATATTTTTGTCCCTTTTGCTATCTCGCGAAAATACAAAAGTATCCGCGTTGTAATGGCGTTACGATGACGACGACATACGACATTGTTGAATTATTTTTGCGGAAAAACGGAACTCGTCCGACGAAATCTTTTTTCGCCACCTTCTAATTTCGCCATCGGTGAAACGCGCTCATTTTTTTTTTTCGGGAGAGAGAGAGAGAGAGAGAAAGAGAGAGTTTCTCTCGCGAAAACCGGATATGATTCCACGGCCGGATATCGGTGCACGTAATATATATACATATATCGACGGATGTACATTGATGGTCGCATCAAGAAGAAGGAAGCCGCCAAGAGGTGCCTCGCACTTGCTTCCTATGGGCTGTAAAAGGGCGCAATAAAGCGCGCGATATTAACGCCGCGAGGCCCAAACTAGGGCTGCAACTAGGATGCGATTGTTCCGCTTGACGCCATCATCGCATCGCTTCGGCCTTTTTTTTTTTGGTTTTTTTCTGGATACTGCGATGCCCGCGCGCCTTTATTGCGAGCACGTTTCCGGGCAAAACTGCAAAGCGCTTTCGGCATTAAAGGTCCGAGCGAAATCGAGCATGTCGTCGGTACGCTATAATAAAATTATTTTCCTTATTGCATAGTTGTTAAATACAACTAGCGGATTTTGAACTCTCCGCAAAACTGCGCATTTCTGTGCTTTTTCCCCGTATAATCTTTTATAATTCTATCTCGCGCGTACTTTTATTCTTATAGTCTATTCGGAGCACTCTCCCGATTATATTTGATTTTATATTTGAATTCTTTGTAGACGCAAAAAATTCGATTATCAATTATTTTATTAATAATAGTATATATACCTTTCGGTCACTATTTTCAGCAATTTATATATTTATTTAAGGATGTATGTGTCATATGTCAAAACATTGACAAAAGCATGAAAATTTCGTAGACTGTTCTACTATTTCTGTGCAAAACCTGAGCACAATTCTCTTAACGGTTTGGAAATTATTTAAGTTTAAAGTTAGTATTGATTCTTATGGAAAATTGCGTATTGTAGTACCTATTGACAAATTTGACAAGGAAAAAATATTGTTAACAAAATAAAAATTTTCACATATATTAAGAAAACTCTAATTAATATTTATGCAAAACTTGATTTAAATCCATTTACTCGTTTAAAAATTATTTACTAAAATTACTCGTTTTTTTTTATTTCTTGCAATTGATTTCAAAGGGTATTCACGATCAAAATTTTTTGTTATAAATTAGGAAAAATATTAATTACAACTATTTTCTTTTACAAAGATGTTAAAAACCATATTATTTTATGATACTATAATTCTTTTTATAATCCAGATTTATTTATTTGATTTTTCAGTATAAATGCAAAAAAGATATATTTTTTTAAATTTTGACAATTTTTGTTACTATTGTACAGCCAAAACATCCTTAACTATTATTAATAAAATAATTTGTGTAATCGAATTTTTGCGCCCTGTGTACAGCGCTGGCTCTCATTCGCTTTTTTTAAATTTTATTTGTACATATATTGCCATATACTAGAGCCTTTAGATTCTTTATTTAAATTTTCTGTCACAATATACATATGTATTATTATGATATGGCGAACAAAAAATCGACGCGATTCTTTTTTTTTTTTTCGTTACAGAAGAGGACGATAAATCATAACTGTCTCTTATTTAAAACGAATCGAATCTAGCTTTAAGTTTTTATTTTAATCGCGTCGGCTTCTCTAGTTCCCATATGAAATTCATCCGTTTTACAAATCATATCGATCATCCACATGACAGGTGAACGTGACTGCGCGCAAAGCCGGCATTTGCGACAGGTAAAATGCGCTTTTCGTGAACTCTCTCGATATCTTTTCGCGCATTATATGGTACATCAGTTACGGTTCCACTCTATTTCTTCGCCCGCTCTCGCCGTCTTTTCTACTCCTCCACGCTTTTCGCTTATTTGCACTCGCATTGGAAATCCTATACTTCCGTCCTTCTCTCCCTCATAGATTTCGCGACGTTAGGTCGACCTTATTTGTCAACGGAATGATCTCGTGACGCTCGACCTATCTACACGGCTTATCTCGCTGTTTGACGGTGCATTTTCTTATCCCCTCGTTCGATGGGGGGG
>NW_021848923.1:57836-63092 GCF_003651465.1 Formica exsecta | reverse complement strand
GAGGGCGGCCGACTGTAGGTCGCATTTGAAACAAACAATAAATATCTTGGGATAAATCCGCATCGATAAGGCGGCAGACACGATATTTATCCTGCTGCACCGTGCCAAATATATACGCGTATTCTCTATCTTATTGCCGATTTCCGTGCACCGGACATCCGATTCAAGCCGAACTGCTTTGTATAGTTCCGTGCATTTGCGCTTCGCGTGAATGGTCGTGCAAAATCATGCAGATAAGTATAGTTGTGTATAAGAATTTTGTATCCGATAAAACTTTTCGATGCGCGCGCGAAACTGAATATTTGATTGCATGACGAAGCAGACGAGCATTTTTGAAATATTCTAAAAGAGTGGAAAACTCTCTGTTTAAAAAACAAGACATTTTATATGATTTTATCGAGCGTACTTTGATTTCTTCTATTGAAGTAACGAATAATCAATGTGCGTTCCATTTTTCTCGCGGCTTACACGTACCTTTCGACCGCTGTCGTCTTTTTTATTTTATACGATCGATCGAAATCTAAATTAGGACACTTCTAAGCGCATACTTATTCTAAATTTTTAATCGTTATTAATATACAATGTTGGAGAAGCTGTGCACAATCAGATTTTAATGACGTTGCTGCAGAATGGTCATTCTTAATCTGATGCATGCGATGAAAAATGTGCAGCGTACTCAAATGTCGGTGCACATAATTTATAAATTACATTCGTATATGTGGGACACCTCGTATCGTACGAATAGAGAGCGAGATTCTTTTCGCGATTACTTTTTCGCCCGCAGCGAAATGCATGTCCTGTATGTGCGTGAACACGTTTTCCCTTGTATCAGCCCTCAAATGGCATCCCTCCCCGTCGCGTTCTCGTATATCTCGTCGGCGCACACGAGGCTGGAGGTTCACGCGGGATATTAATTTCAATATCGAAATCAGATAGTGCAGCCGCGCGGCACGAAGTGCCGCGAGTTTGGACCAAAGTTTGTTTCGATTCGCTGCGATCCATGAGGTTCGAGGTAGTAATATTGATACCGTTGCTGGGTAGTTCTCTCCCTTTTTGCCTATAGGGTACAACGCGATGAATAGGGTTCGTTGATGCGGCTGTATTTCGCGAAGCCCTGACAAGGTCGATATCAATTTTTCATTATAACTTGAGGCGATTCTCGAATTGTCACGGAAAAACGCTCTTGATTTTCCTCAAAAGCGGTTTAATATCCGACAGACAAAACTTTTCTGAGATTCATTAAAACACTTTAAACATGACAGCCCGCAAAATAATGATCTATGATACATACTGATGAAAATAAACTTCGAGAAAAGATTGTTAACTTAATTGTTAAGAATATAATTATTTTGAACCAATGTCTTGAATATTTCAGAAATTGCGAGTTTATAATGGAGACACGTTAGATTGAATGATTCGTTTATTTTGACCGCGTTTTTTTAATGAGTTCTTTAAGAGGGCATATCCGTTTAAATTCTCGAAAAATGAGTACATTTTCTAGATTTTTTGCAGCGCAACGACTTGATAAAAACTTTTTATTTTTTTACTATATTAATACAATATTATTAAGTACTTAAATAAAAATTTTTAGTTTAAAAAGGATTTTTTTTTTGAAAGTTATGCGAATATTTGCAGATTTATATTTTCGTGCACGGTGTGCATGAAAACTCGGGCTACGTTTGACGGATTGACTTCAAATTTTGCATGCGAGTTCCTAATAAGATTCCGCCTCTGTTAACGAAGCCTTTTTAAAATCCGATTCCCCCTTTTTTTTGTTATAAACCAAAAAAAGATGGATTTTTTTTAAAGGAAGGAAACTTTTTTCAACATGCCGCCATTTTTTTAAATTTTGGAAAAACGCTTGGATAACAGATAGCTATTAATATGTTTAATAAAAGAAAAGCTTGTATTTTTTATTTTGGAGATGATAAACGAACGTTTTCACGCACACCGTGCAGTGATCTAAAATTGAAGGAGCTCTGCAAATATTCGCATGACTTAAAAATATATATTTTTTAAGAATATTTATTTAAGTAATTAATAATATTGTATTAATATCGTTAAAAAAAAAAGTTTTATCAAATCGTTGAGCTGCAAAAAAAATCTAAGAAATGTACTCATTTTTCGAAGGTTCAAACGGATATGTTCCCTTAGCAAAACACTTTAGGCATGACAACCCGCGAAGAAATGATCTATGACACGTACTGATGACAACAAGCTTCGATAAAAGATTATTAACTTAATTATTAAGAATGGAATTATTTTGAACCGGTGTCTTGAATTTTTCAGATTTTAAATTTATAACGGGGACACGTTAGATTGGATGATTCATTTATTTTGATCACGTTTCTTTAATGAGTTCTTTAAGTTATTGATATCCGACTTCCGGTTGATTTTTATCATTCTCGTCTCGATATTCCGTCATCCTAGTCAGTTTAAAAAGGATTTTTTTTTTGAAAGTTATGCGAATATTTGCAGATTTATATTTTCGTGCACGGTGTGCATGAAAACTCGGGCTACGTTTGACGGATTGACTTCAAATTTTGCATGCGAGTTCCTAATAAGATTCCGCCTCTGTTAACGAAGCCTTTTTAAAATCCGATTCCCCCTTTTTTTTGTTATAAACCAAAAAAAGATGGATTTTTTTTAAAGGAAGGAAACTTTTTTCAACATGCCGCCATTTTTTTAAATTTTGGAAAAACGCTTGGATAACAGATAGCTATTAATATGTTTAATAAAAGAAAAGCTTGTATTTTTTATTTTGGAGATGATAAACGAACGTTTTCACGCACACCGTGCAGTGATCTAAAATTGAAGGAGCTCTGCAAATATTCGCATGACTTAAAAATATATATTTTTTAAGAATATTTATTTAAGTAATTAATAATTGTACTCATTTTTCGAAGGTTCAAACGGATATGTTCCCTTAGCAAAACACTTTAGGCATGACAACCCGCGAAGATATGATCTATGACACGTACTGATGACAACAAGCTTCGATAAAAGATTATTAACTTAATTATTAAGAATGGAATTATTTTGAACCGGTGTCTTGAATTTTTCAGATTTTAAATTTATAACGGGGACACGTTAGATTGGAAGATTCATTTATTTTGATCACGTTTCTTTAATGAGTTCTTTAAGTTATTGATATCCGAATTCCGGTTGTTTTTGATCATTCTCGTCTCGATATTCCGTCATCCTAGTCAAGTACCCCTGCCGTTATCCACGTTGCCAAAATTGTCCGTCATAACGGAGTGTGCACTATCGATCCCTTTGCCTTTGTGACAATTCAATCGGGCGCGATGCGAAAGATGATTAGCGGCCACCCGTGGAAATTTCTGCGTCAACGGCTGACAATTGACAACGTAATATTGTATGAGAAACCGGTCGTGTATAATTTCGGCAAAATGTAATCGCGATTATACGGTCGTTACGTATTCTTGACAACTTTCGTCGCTTCGATCACGTCGAGAAGATCACGAAAGATTTTCTTACATAAGTCAATCGATATAATCTCACGAGGCGTGGAGAGTCATTCGCGTGACGCTCCCGGACGATGAAACGGATATAGCCGTCCCGTAACTTGCCCCTACAAAGGTAGATAGAACGGCAATTTGGCAGGTTCGAGTGTTCGTGATGACACGCAACCCGGCTCTCTTTCTCGACTCATCTCTCGGGTGGACTTGACGCAAGAAATCGCGATAGATGAAAAATTCTGAGAAGCCAGCGTACGAAGAAATTGCAAAGCCGGCTCTCTTTGTTGAACGGCTATTTCTCTTAGCAACAAGTGTCCCATTTCTCTTACGTCGTGGAAAAATCTTGAATACCTCTGTATCGTGAGTGAAATGATGGATCATTCTTCTCCATAAATCGGATAGCCAAGCCTTGCTAATTGCCAGCAGCGCGAATCTATTTTAGCGATCTTTTTTTTCTTCTCTTTCTTCGCGATATCTATATGAAATCCAAAACTGGATTAATTGGCAAGACTTTAATTTTCGTCGATTTGATTTCTATGCGATAGTGTAACCTATCGGATTTCAATATGCCGCAATGCCGTGCACACAATCGATATTTCATCGAAGAGTTATTTCTTCGGTATGAGAAAATACATCGATGCCGCCGAGCGGATACTGATTACGCTCTTGCTTCTTGTTTTCAATCCGCAGTTACGTTTATTTGCAGGTTCGCGGAGCTAAAACCTGTTCTTTATCGATAGGATGGTCTCCTCGCATGGCGGAGGAAAATGCGCGAGCTCGTGTTTATGTGTGTGGAATAACGAGTTTTAAAATCACGCAAACCAGAAATCCACGGCTTATTTTAAATCGGACTTTACAACGAATCATTATCTTTATATGTCACTATAATGAACACCGCCACAGCAGGTGTCGAAGATTTTTACCCATTACAGTCGTAAATTCGCATGTTTGTCTAAATTAATTTTTTATTTAATAATGGACTAAATTGATAGATCGATCGGTATCGTATAATTCTACACTATTGTATTAAAGAGACGTCTTTTTTCCATTTAAATAAATAAATAATAACATTTAAATACATATAATTTTGAATTACAAATAAATTGATTGCAAGTATAATTGTCTATGAAATGAATTTATGTATTTAAAATTTTTTTGATTTAGTTGTGGCTATATATATATGATATATAAATTTAACACAAACAGCAGAAAAATTATTTCAGGTCGATTTATTTAGAAATAAGATAGATACAAAATAATGATGTACTTCCTTTTTACGGGGGCTTTCTGTCCACTCAAATTTATATTTATAAAGTATGATTATCGTGACACACATGGGATAGAAATTATTGATATTCTGATATTCTGGTATATATAAATATTTCTGCGGACGTTATTAATGCATTTATACATGTAATTACGTCAAGTTATAACGGGCTTTCCTTTGCTCGATCGACAATCGATTAAGCTCGAGGATCTAAATTTAACATTTCGTTATTTCGACATCAAATCTGTCGCCGCGTTTTCTACCACAACGTTTATCGTCGATTTTTTTCAATTATGTTACCGGTTCTCGTCAAAACGAGATATCTCGTTTGCTTTTCAATAATTTGCCCCAATTTGTCATCAGAAGAGGGCTGCTGAAGAAACAAAACACAATAAACGCCTTTTTAAAGATCATTATTGCTACATTTTATTGACATTATATTTAATGGAATTTAATTATAATTTTATTTATATATATATATATATAAAACTATAATTATAATTATATTTA
>NW_021848923.1:36024-57405 GCF_003651465.1 Formica exsecta | reverse complement strand
ATTATAATTATATTTAATTAAAAGGTTTATACATCTAGTAATTACTAAAAAATATTTCTGGTTCATTCAGTAATTAATCGAACAAATTAATGTACATTTAATGTACAATTAATGTACATACTTGTCTAATGATCATTAACTTAATAACTCACATTTTGCAATCGACAAATATAAATGAGAAAAAGCGATTATCGATTTATTAATAGAAAAAATACCAAAAAACGAGAACAGAAAAAATATTTTATTTTATTTTTAATGTCATTTTTGCTTCAAATTGTAATGAGATGCTTTGAATTTTCAATTCTCGCTTCTCGCTTTTGTCACCGCTTTTCTCTTTGTTAGTTCATTAATTTTTCAAAGTGTTTATCAAGAATTATTGCATTATCAATTGTTGTAAAATTAATTACGAACAATTAAAGAAAAATAAACGAGCGCGGATTATATGTTACACATGTATGTATTATATACGAGTGTCACGAGTAATGGAGGCAAACATCGCGTCGGAATACGACAAATGCTTAATGCATATTTAAGTAGAAACAGAGATATGAGATGACACGAGTGCGACGAGTGATTTTGCTTGACATTTCGTTCGCGAAATTATTTCGAGACAATTTCATTCTAATTATCTAATAATAGACAAGTAAGTGTTTAATAATAAATTGATTGCTGATTCGATTTAGCATTATACTTTTCACTCTATATCATTAACAGATGAAGAAAAACTTTTACGAAATTTTAATCATCCAAAAAAGGGCTTACAATAATAAAAACATAGAATTAATCTCCAGAACTGCATCTCGTATCCATGTTTCATGGAAGCGTGTCGGCTCTTATATATTTAGCCGTCAGAGAGACTGCTTTTATCACAGCCACACTGTGAAATATGCATGACGATTATACTACGTGGCTACAGTATAAAGGCTGAATCGTTGTCTACTTTAAAATCAGACAGTTCCAAATTTAATGCGACGTCGTGTGTCAAAACGTTATCGAATTTTGTGCGAGCGATACAGAAATACGATGTGAGGAAATTTCAGATAGTTGCGTGTAAAAATTATCGGAGATTCCAAAATGCATAAAATTACGCCGTCATTAATTAAATGTTATTAATGTGGAAAAGAAAAAACGTTTTCAGATCGTAAAAAAAAAAAAAGAAAAAAACGATATTTGATTACAAATCATCCACACGTTTACTGATTGTAGAAAGCAATACGACATTTCGGATCGAATTTTGTGCGAGCGATACAGAAATACGATGTGAGGAAATTTCAGATAGTTGCGTGTAAAAATTATCGGAGATTCCAAAATGCATAAAATTACGCCGTCATTAATTAAATGTTATTAATGTGGAAAAGAAAAAACGTTTTCAGATCGTAAAAAAAAAAAAGAAAAAGCGATATTTGATTACAAATCATCCACACGTTTACTGATTGTAGAAAGCAATACGACATTTCGGGTATTTATGTGAAATTGTTCCCAATCTATTGTATGTTGGGACTCAACTTTAAATGAAATCAACGAGAATTTAATCGAGATACATAATCATCGGCATTGTTAATGCCGCAAATGAAATCTCTTCCGTGGATGTGAGCTACCGATAATTATCGTAATTAAAATCATACGTGCAAAATGATATGAATTTGATATGATTATCATTTATCGATGCAATCGGGACGAATTTTTATTTATTCAATGTCCACATGTGTAAAGTGATTTTTGCGATTGATTTAAAATTTCAGCGCAATTTTAATTTTAGATAGTGGTTTGCGTTAGGTTTTTTTTTTTTTTCGAATTGACATTAATTTTTGTATTTGTAAAACGCGAAGGATTGAATAATGTTGTATTTATTAATGATATTTAATCACAATCATTATTATAAACAATAATAATGATTAAATTAATAGCACAATAGCATTTATTGAGCACTTAGTCGAGATGTTCGGAATCAGTTTTTTCTTGAAACATGAATTCTCTATAATAATAATTAAATTAGTAGCACAGTAACATTTATTGAATATTGGTCGAGATGCTTGGAATCAGGTTTTTCTCGAAATATGAATTCTCTCTCTCGAACTAATCTCGCAAGACTTTAAATACCTTTATCTTTTTATTATTTAACTCTTCCTATCAGAAACAAAAATATGCTTTTTACCAATTTCTGCACTCCTCACCTCTGCAAGTAATTTCCGTAATGCTTACGGCAATGCAAGTAGAAATCACTATGTGGGCCGAGTTTCTATAAATAGGCTTTGCTCGATAAAGTCGGGACACCAGAGACCGAGTTCGACGACGTTGTCACTTAAGAATCATGACAGGTATGGAGAGCGTGATTTCAATATGAGAAGGTATAGATACGAGTAAATATTAGTTTGTCTTGAGCACAACTAGAATTGTACATTAATTAAATATTACAGTTACATAAGTAAGAATAAAAATTATGTGATAATTGAATATTAAGATTAAGTTATTCTTTATAGAAATTATAACATATTTATTAATTTAGTTATAATATATTTTAGTTATAGTTATTCTTTATAAAATATTTTATTATAACACGAGAATTATGCAAGGATCTTTATGACAAGGAGCAAAATAAATGGCACTCAACGTTGCCATGCAAATGAAAAAGATAAAGAACGCGAAATTACAAGATTAAATACAAGGATATCATGCAAAGAGCAATATAAAAAATTTTATTCTTCTGATTCAAGTAGCGCACATTTCTGTTAAAACTCATATCGTTTACGTCAAGCGGGAAAAAGATTGGAAAAAAAAATGCAATAGAAGATTTCCTAAGGAATTTCACGTTTACGTAACTCATAGGAGATTCGCGTGATTTACATTTCTATTGTAAGTAGACGATAACTCAGGTGTAACTGCCGGCCATCACGAAATTAAGCGGCGCTTCTACCATCGTTGCTGCTATCGAAAGTTTTATCGAGCATCGAGAAGCATCGAAAACGCGGATTTCTCGCGCGATCCCCGAGGGTCTTTATCCTAAACGATTTCGGCGCCAACATCAAGATATATCGGTTCTACGTCTATCGCGGAAAAGGATGGACCCTCGTTATAGAAAAGGCCATTCAACGTTAGTCCTACTGTATTGGGATTCGACGACAACAATGCCCGCGTACAATAGACAATACATCGTAGCAGGATAACAATGCCCTTCCGCGGAATCTGTATCGCGGAGAGAGTTGTTGCCACGCGAGTCCGTGCAAGCCGATCGAGCGTGTTCCCTTCCGTTTCGGAGATTCGGCACAATATTTCGAGCGGTACGAGCGGCGCGAGATTCCGGAAGTAACACGTCGGCGCGAAGAAACACCTCGCGAGAGAAGAGAAATCGACTCCGAGATATTTGTGCGTTAAATCCTTCTAAACCGGCATGAAAATGACAATGAGCCGCGACGGACAATAGATCCGGAGAAGAAAACAATTCCGGAAGAGGGAGAGAAAGGGAGGATATATATCGAGCGAGTGAGCCTCGTCCGGCTCTCCCTCCTGTATCTCTTTGTGTGGACTGTCATTCGACGTACAATGCTCCGTTAATACGTTTCGAATGGAGTTGACGATGGGGTCTTTGCACTCGCGCGATAATCGCGTCCACTCGGAAATATTTAATTAATCGTACGACTATCGTCGAACCAACGTAGTTAGCCTTCGATTCGTCTCGACCGGCTATCCCATGAATGAGAATCTTTGTTCTTTCGCGTACGCGTAACCGCGTAATTTTATGTCCGAGTATCGATCGAGAAAATCAATTTTCTATTCTTCGTATAGGAAATATCGGAAGATCCGTTCGAAATCAAGATCAAGTTTAAAACAAGCACTGTAAGATAAACGTGGAATATAGCGAGATGATTTCTTTGCGCTAACGCTATATAATTAATTTAAAGTGCTTTTGCTATATAATTAATTTAAAGTGCTTTCTAACACAGAGTTGGGAAAAAAGATTTTAAGGATGTTTTGGCTATATAAAATAATAGCAAAAAATCGTCAAAATTAAAAAAAACATATTTCTTACGTTTATATTGTTTGAAAAATCAAATAAATAAATCTGGATTATAAAAAGAATTAAAGTATCACAAAATATAATGGTTTTTAACATCTTTGTAAAAGAAAATAGTTGTAATTAATAATTTTAATTAAATTTAATTTGATTTAATTTTCTAATTTATGACAAAAACTTTTGATCGTGAATATCTTCTGAAATCAATTGCAAGAAACAAAAAAGAAACGAGTAATTTGCAGAAAGAGAGAAAGAGAAAGATTATATTTTTCTACAATTTTTAATAAATAATTTTAAATGAGGAAGTGGATCTAAATCAAGTTTAGTACAAATATTTATTAGAGTTTTCTTAATATATGTGAAAATTTTTATTTTATTGGCAACGTTTTTTTTCCTTGTCAAATTTGTCAGTAAATACTGCAATACATCATTTTCCATAAGAATCAATAGTAACTTTAAATTTAAATAATTTCCAAATCGTTAAAAGAATTGTGCTTGGGTTTTGCATAGATGTTTAGAAGAAATAGTAGAACAGTCTACGAAATTTTCATGCTTTTGTCAATGTTTCGACATATAACACATACATTCTTAATAATCATTATTGTACAGAAATTAAATGGACGCGCGATATTTTCTTAATTTTTTTTTTGCCTGGCAAAGTATTTGCGAATAAAATTGAAAAATCCTCGGATTTTCATACGTTACCGTTTTTACGACGTACAATTTTCGTAGAAATTTAATCTCAAATATTGTTGAAGGAGTAATAAGTTTGTCAATCTCGCAGTTATTGTATATCGATATATACAATAGATTGACGCGGCGTCAGAAAATCCGGTGAAAAATACACGTTTGGGGAGAAAAGAACTGAAAGTCTCTGTCGTGTTATTCTGTCGTAAAATTCCACGTGACTGGCTCTCCATAGCACCGTATCATATGTATAACCGGAAATTTCTGCTTTCGCCATTTCCTACGTATATCTCGTAGGTTTAAGTATTTATTGCCATCTCCGGCGGAAAAGATCGAACATTCTTCGTCGCGCGATACTTTACCGGAGTTCACCGCAACGCGGGGTATCATTACGGCTGTATATTCGAAAAATGTATAGGTGTTAATACGGGCGTGTGCATATGCCTGTAAGGGGTGCAGGATCGGGGTGTTGTGTGTGCATACCCGTTGATTATTCTATATACCGAGGTGTTCTATATTCACATCCGAGCGGTAGGATGCGCAGCGCGACCGTTGATAACGATAACCGCACACGCGACGACGATGACGACGACGACGACGACGGTAGAGGCGTTCCACTGCTCCACTATTTTTTACGACACACGAGAACACCACAGATGGGGAGGATGACGTAGAAAAAGAGGAGCGCACGTGAGAGGGAGCGATGAGAGGTAGTGTCGTGACGCGACACGACGGGTCACGCGAAGCTAAAATTTCATCCGACGACACAAAAGCGTTCCAGCCGTGATCTCCGTCGTGTCCCTCTCTCTCTTTCTCTCTCTCCTTCCCCTCGTGTCTACGGCTCAAACGTTTTCTGGAATGCGGCCTTTTTTTATTGGTCAGATACATATTATGAAGCTATTTTTGGACATGTATTTTTACTTATAAAGCCGCTCTTGTATCTACTCCTTGGAAAAACATGGAAATTTTTTTATACCTGGAGAAATCAGGTAATTCTCATGGAATTTTATTGGGACTCAGGGAATTAAAAAAAAAATTCTTTCTTTGAAAATTTTGCTCTTATACTGTAAGCAGTAGGCAATCTGTCGATTAGCCAAGTTGTGAATTATATATATTTAAAATATATTATAAATATGTATTTATCTCTGTTTATATATTCAATGTCTTGACAAAATATTGAATATGCAGTATATTTCTTTTATTTTAATTTTTAGTTATAATAAATGAAATGTTATACAAGTTAAAAATTGTTATCTTAACAAAAGCTATTCAGTTTTCTTCAGTAAATCTAGCATTTGAAACTTAAGTGGCTTTGTGTTTTTCTTTCGTATGAGTGAAAAACATTAGAAAACGTGTATAATAAAAAAACTTATTTTAAAAAATTGCATTAACAAATATTTAAAATATTTTCTTTACCTGAAATTTTGAACAAAAATATCTGGTAGAGCAGGGAATTTTCAAGGGACTTTTTTACAAGATTTGAGTAAATACCCTGATTGTGGATCATTTATTTTTAAATGATACAATTATCTCTCTGGGTGTTCGCATATTAAGGTTCTTCTAAAAAGAATTATCATTTATAATTCAATTTTCTTTTATTCTAAGCCACAAAAGTATTAGAGGGTAAATGAAATAAAAATTATTTCATCAATTATTTAATTTGTTTCTTAATCCAACGCGAGAGTAAAGTTCAATCACGGTTCTTGACATCTCGACTATTTGCGTTGCTCATTCTCAAAATTTAATACATGAGGCTGGAATTGTGGGAATACGCAGCATTTGCGCGACGCAACAGATACTATCGTTACTTTATTTTATGGCTATAATAAACACATTCTATGAAAACGCGAAGCTATTACCCCATAATACAATTGTTGCGTTTGTTGCCTTATCGTCGCGTCAACGGATTCTCGAAGGAAAAATTATTTGCAATCAATTTTCGGAAAGATGTGTGTATATTCAGTCGCGATTATTTTCTTAAAGTTCTAATTAAAGTTCTAATTATTATATATTTGATAAGAGATCAATCCGTTTTCGTAATTTTTCTGCACACTCGGGCGATAATCGAGGACCATGAACTCAACGTCAATCATCTCCACGGATGTCAATCAAACCGTTACGGCGTTTTCATGTCCACATGTATGTAATACACATTTCTGCGTGCTCGCGCTTTATCGAGGCTACAAAAGAGACGACTTTAAATCCGCGCTTTTATGAGGCAGCACCACTATGCGCGTTATACTCCCATAACCGGGCGCGCGTGTGGAAAATGCGTCTGCACCAGTAACACACATTTTCAGCTCGTAAATGAGGTAGGGTCGTCGACGCATGCGGTTTGTAATAAATTATAGGCTTGGCAGTAATGTGCACGTCATGGTCATTACGACGTATAAGCGCGCCCTGTGATTTCGACGCTCGTCCCGCGATTTGTCGACGTATGTTCTATTAAACGTTAGCCACGTTTATCTCCTTGCTTATGTAACAACATACAGTGTTTTACGAAAGGAGTCTGAAACAACTGCGAGTAATATTTCGACGAAAAGTAACCGATGAGATTTTTCTATCGCGATTTGTCATCTTTAAAGATATAAAAAATATTTCACGTACATTGCTTATAATAATATCTCTGAAAAATTCTCTGCGAAATTTTAATCTATTTTTTTTTTTTCGTTAATTAAAAACTGACCGAGTTTCATCAAACGTAGCATTTTATTCGCTGAAGTTTCATTTAATCGGAGAGAATCGATTGTTCGAGAATAATTCCTTATCAGATTTAGACATTTCGTAGATTCCATAAGTAGTAAGTTATTTAAGTACACGCAATATTGTTTCATTGCTCTCTCACATTTCGCATAAAGAAGTTTCTCATCAGTTGCTGGATAGCTGGGCGAATGCACGCGCGTATATCTTTTTACGAGTAGCAAGATGTCAGTTGTCACTGTTGCAAGCCAGATTTGATGACGAGCGGATTTGGAGCTGTATACTTCGAGTACCGCGGTAGCTCGTAAACTTCTAACGATGCAGCAGTTTCAGGACAATGTCTTCGTACCTTGTCCATGACACATATTATATTTTGCACCCGCCGGCAAGCGCGAGTAGAGTTTTGCGAATTTATTTGCGCGAATCCACGATTCGATATCCCAACAGTTTAACGATCATTTTCGCTTTGCTTAACAGGCGATATACAAATTAATAATTTCGGAAGGAAAAATTTTTTTTTTTTTTTTTTTTTTTTTTTTTGTGAACTTTAGATATAGCGAGCCCTTAAATTTTTGTAGATTTTTTTTTAGGTTTTAGCGGACCCTTGATTTTTTTGTGAGAACATATGTTCTCGACATCAAAAAGTTATGTCATTTTTATTGTAACATTTTCCGAAGCAGTTCATATTTTTGAAACTGTGTGTTATTTTTAAAAATCAAGGCTAAAAATAAATCAAAAATACGTATCGGGGATATGTAATCTTGTATCAATATTAAATAAATTTATTGATAGCTACAGTATTGAAAATTAACGATTACACGGCAACAGTTTATGAATTAGATATGTTATAAAATTAGATGTTATAGATTTTCTTTATACAAGTTGTTCCAGATTTATCGCACCATCTGCTAATAGCAGATTCTTGAGATCATTTGGAGATGATTTTTCCTCAGCGAAAATATTGAGAGAGATTATTATTTTTTGCAAGTTTTCAATTTTTCCATCATATATTTTTGTAACTAACAAGGGAATCTTGCGAAATTGAAGATTCTGAGTTTGATAAAACTTTACAGACATGTAGAAGGGGTCAATAGATAAATTTAGAAATTTTCAATTGCGGTCCAAAAACGTTTATACAAAAGTTTCATGATAAAAATCTATTTAATCACATTAATAAATATTTAAAAATATGTTTTTTTTTTTAAAGAATTATTTTTTCAAATTTTTATTAATGTGGTTAAATAGAGCTTTTTTACCTTGTAAGCCTTAAATTAAAATTCTCTCCTCTTAAAATAAACTATCTGAAATTAATTAAAGAATGTAGTTTTAACTCTCTATAAAATTTAGCTTGCAAAAAGTCCTTTTTAAGTCGTTTACAACACGAAAATTAGTGATGCCTCGACATTTTTGCTGAGGAAAAATCATCTCAAAATGATCTCAAGAATCTGCTATTAGCAGGTGGTGCGGTTTGTCTGGGACACCCTGTATATGCGAATACTATTTTATTTCGAAGAACTTGAGACATAACTGTGTGGGAATAAAAACCAGAATAGCCTCGAAAGAGGATGATGAAGCGCAAGAATTGATTAAGCGGCTAAAGATTGATATCGATCGCCGATATTCGAGGGATATCAAAACTGCAACATACGACGGCGTGCCGGTGCAAATGAAGGCGAGAATAATTCGGGGGGGGCTTATGAGGCCGCGAGGTAAGGTAGTACGACAAGTTGGTTTAATTGAGTTAGGCGCGGTGACAGTAATCCATAACATGCATATACACACACGCATACAGGAACGAACAAACGAGAGCGAACGTCGAGCGGTGACCGGTTAGAGGGTGGAAAGGTGGTGCAGAAATAGTGCCGCGGTTTCTCCCTCTCTCACGGTCGCGTGTAACGTGTGCGCGTGTGAGGCCTGGTTTAGCTTCGATTATCGATACGGAATGCACTTACGGTCCATAATGCACCCACGAGGTGGTACGTACGCCCGCAGTCAGGCGTATCCGGGGGTGTCTGCCCGTGTCCGCCCGCCCGCGAGCCCTTACGCGATATTTCACGTCCTACGTAATACGTACGTGCATACGTACCGCATCGCCTCGCTTTTTATACCCCCTTTCGCCAGCATTGACGTCGTCTATAATCATCCATCGCGCGAAAGCTGCTCGTACATACACGATGCATCAGCGGCAGCGGCGAAGATGCATGATCGAAACTGAGGCACTGAGGATCGCCGTAACGTGTTTTTTTTTTAACGCTATACCGACTAAAATTATTATTTCTCTCACCGATCATGCATCGTGTTATGAATCGAGACGAGTGCGTGCGAGTTTCGTATGCGTGTCACTGCGCGTTACTCGCTGTTAGTCACATTGTTAGTACGTGCGATGACCCGGTTATCGATAATCCTCTCGTTAGATAAACCTCCGGTGAACGGTGGTAAGCACATATTGCCGCACCCACATCCGCGCGACCAATCTTTCAACAAATTAATTCAACTTGCCGCCTCGCGTCGTTTCTCGGCAGTGACAGAGTGTCTACTCTCTGGAAAAACATGGAAAACCTGAAATTCTCAGGGAACTTTTTTATACCTAAAGAAATCAGGGAATTCCCATAGAATTTTATTAAAGCTCAAGAATAAAGCACAATTATATACCGCTATCGTGCCGCGATACATTATATCTTTTATAGTGTTACTTGTACGAACCAACAGTCACGCGGCAAGAAGATCGATATTACTCACCTCGGAGGAGTGACTAGTAATTTACAAGCTTCCGAAACTTTTGGAATATACTTTTTTTTCCCACCCCTAAAACCTGCGTGATGTAACACAGCCTCTTCAATTATCACGCGATCGATCAGCTGATAACTGGTCGTCCTAGATTACAGCGGCATATATATGGCAGTGACAGAGTGTCTACTCTCTGGAAAAACATGGAAAACCTGAAATTCTCAGGGAACTTTTTTATACCTAAAGAAATCAGGGAATTCCCATAGAATTTTATTAAAGCTCAGGGAATCTAAAAAAAAAAATTTTGTTTAATAAAAATGTTTTTAAAATAATTTTGCTTTTATACTGTAAGCAGTCTTGTAAATTATGTGTTTAAAATATATTATAAATATATATCTATCTCTGTTTAAATATTCAATGCCTTAACAATGAACATACAGTACATATTCGTTATTTTAATTTTTAGTGATGAAAAATGAAAGTGTCATACAAATTAAAAGTTTTTATTTTAACGAAAGCTATTCAGTTTTTTTTAGGACATTTTTAAATCTAGTACTTGAAACTTAAGTGGCTTTGTGTTTTTCCTTCATATGAGTGAAAAGTACTAGAAAACGCATACAGTAAAAAAACTTATTTTCGGAAATTGCCAAAAAATCTTTAAAATATTCTCTTTACCTAGAAATACCTGCAAGATCAGGAAATTTTCATGGAATTTTTTAACAAGATTTGAATAGACACGTTTGAGTGACAGCGTTGGGGATATCGCTCTATAGTCTTGCTCTATGTAACTTCACGGGAAAAAATACAGGATTCAGGTACCTCCGAGGATTTGCTTCAAATCGAATCGCGCGCATGAAACGATACGTCAAACCTCGTGACATCACTCGGCACGTGGAAATGCATGCCGAGTTTGAACAATCGTTAAATATCGAAATATATCATTAACTACCTTTCTCTCGAAAACCGTGACATTTCGTAAAAAATACGCGGTACTTAATTTCTTCACTTATTTATTTATTAATATTTTATACATCCTCTTTATGTATGATACATTTTTTTCGTAAGGTTTTAATTAAAGTAGCGATCAGTTAAACATGTATCTATCTGCTATTAATCTTAAAAATTACATAACGCGGAAGAGCAGTCACTGATCTAATCTAAATTAGCATGCTTATCGTTTTCCTATTCCGTTCCTTTTCTAGAGTCCCGTGCATCCAACTTTGACAATAACCCGGACGTAAAACACTCTCCAGAAATGGGAACGGCGAGGTCCCAATTTCACAATATCTCCTTCTGATCTGGTCGCTTCCAGGACTATTGTAATCATATGCTGTTCGTGAAAAGCTAATTGATTCAATAATTATGCGGTTGTACACGATAAATAACCACCAAGATGTATCGCACAAAAATTTGAAGATTTCCGGCGCACGTTATCGCGGAAGCTTTTTTTTTTTCTTTTTTGTTTATATAACCACATTTCACAGCGTGCGTGGGCGAGACGATTTTTAATTTCTCGTTAAATTCGCCAGGAAATCGGGACACGCGCGCTCAACGAACGACGGCGTAACGGCGGCGCGCGATTACGCTGGGGAAAATAAAAAAAAAAAAAAAGAAAGAAAAAAGAATGGAAGTGTAATTGGCTTCGTTTCGGGTAATGAGAGCGTCGATAGTATCGGAATAAAATCGTATTTCGCTTTTCGTGCCCTCCCCCCTCCCCCCCCCGTGGCGCGATGGCGAGAGAGATCGTCCAGAGAGATCGCTTATCGCCCGTTTCAGGAAATATCGCGCGCGCCGTGTTTTGCCCGCCCGAGCGAGATATGAAAAATGCGAAACGGCTCCCGGGCCGATGCGAATCCTTTTACAGTTGACGCTTTTCCGATGACGTCGCTGATAACGCCGCGCCGACGATAATGCCGGAAATGGCATCTCCCCGGGGTCGATCCCCCCCCTCCGTTCGTTTCCGACGACGCGACCGGCAAATCCGCCCTGTTTTGCCGCGCCACTTTCGGCTCTCGCGAAAAAGCCCGCATTTTCATAAGTTCCTTTTTTTTCCTCCCCCCTCCCCTTTAACCGACAAATATTCGACGACGCGCATGTATAACGCGAAACCGGTGTATTTATGGGATGCGACGACGCGCGCTGCAGACGGTCGTACGATAAGAGGGAAAA
This sequence comes from Formica exsecta, assembly GCF_003651465.1. Taxonomy (NCBI): domain Eukaryota; kingdom Metazoa; phylum Arthropoda; class Insecta; order Hymenoptera; family Formicidae; genus Formica; species Formica exsecta. Next base: position 45,110 of record NW_021848923.1, on the reverse strand, counting down.
GACGATAAATTTGGAATATGTTTTAACCCAATTAGGTGTAAGTTAATGGTGCGTTTTATCGCGCGCACGCTTTCGTAGAGATAAATGCATAGCGCGAAAAATTATAAAGATTATCCGTGCGTATACTATGTTTAGGCGCTACGTTTTCGCTGAAACGCGATTTGGGTGTTAGCGGAATAACCGGCAGCAGGCTGCTTAAGCGGCACAAATATAAATATGCTCTCCGTGCATCGTGCACTTAGCGAAATGAGGATTAATAATTTTTGCAGTTAATATAACGGATACCGTTGCTTACGTACTATGGTGCGACGATGGTTCAGGAAAAAAAACAAAATTTGCTGTTGAAAGCACTGGCGATAAGCGTGGATTAAACCGACTCTGTACCGGTTCAAGCTTATCTCACACGTTTGGTATTTATGTAATTACTCATGCTACCGGTTTGGCATAGTAATTATCACGTGCGGAAGGGTAAAATGAATAAACCGATACGCTGTTCGCGGGATTTCTGCTAATTTTTCTAATTAAAATACATCGAGCATATACGTCGAGAAATTTGTTATCGTTTCAGTAAATTAATTATATCGCGTTCCACCAGTCTCTATATATTGTAGTTTTGCGAATTCATGGGTATTATGGATGTACAATAGTAGCAAAAAACTGTCAAAATTAAAAAAAAAATTTCTTACCTTTATACTGTTTGAAAAATCAAATAAATAAATCCGGGTTATAAAAAAAGTTTAAGTATCACAAAATAATATGGTTTTTGACGTCTTTGTAAAAGAAAATAGTTATAATTAATATTTTTCCTAATTTATGACAAAAACTTTTGGTCGTGAATATTCCCTGAAATCAACTGCAAGAAACAAAAAATAACGAGTAATTTGCAGAAAGAGAGAAAGAGACAGATAATATTTTTCTACAATTTTTAGTAAATAATTTTTAAACGAGTGAGTGGATCTAAATTAAATTTTGCACAAATATTTATTAGAGTTTTCTTAATATATGTGAAAATTTTTATTTCGTTGACAATGTTTTTCGCTTATTAAATTTGTCAATAAATGTTATAATATGCGATTTTCCATAAGAATCAATCGGACGGCTATATACAAGTTTTTGTGGGTTTTTTTTTTTTTTTTTTTAACTACGGATTAGAGAGCGCGTTGCCACCTCCGGAAAAATCGAGGTAGGAGAGGAACGAGGTGCGGTCGGATTCAATAAATCTCGCTCGCTGATAGTTTCGATAAATGGTTTTGATACGGAATACGGCGGACTCCATCCGTAATCCGCTATAACATACCTAGTTTTCAGCCTGTGACATAAATGTCGCTGAGTCTCTTTGGGCGCAAAATGGAATATAGGACGGGGCACGACTGACACGAATTCCCTCCTAATGTGAGTCTCGCGCGTATATATATATATATATATATATATATATATATATATATATATATAAGTATATATATATATATATATATATATATATATATCTCTCTCTCGCGGAAGGATCTTCTTCTCGCGAACGAATGGGTCTCGTGTCACTTCTCTTATCTCGTGCTATCTTAACACTTAGTGTCATCTGCTTTTTCTTAAGTTGAACTTATGATTGCAAATATTTCTTAATCCTGCGTCTAGTCTTCTACGATCCGTCGAGACTTATATTTCTTTTTCAAAATATATAATATAAGGACCAACTCTTGTAATGACTTTAATTCAACAATTAAATTTGCACCTTCAATATTTATGGTTTCTAAAAGGGAGAAATTGCAGAATACTTTATTTCTTCGCTCGATCGGATAAGTAACATTTTTAAAACCGTATATAGGTCGAACGGAATTGATTTACTGAATGAAAAGTTAGTATTCACAACTACATTGTTTATGATAAATGTAATGAGAAATAATAATTTTTGTTGAACACGTGATGTAATTTCTTTCTGGAATTTGACGCAACATGATCTTCTCTTAAAAAAATGTGTACTTATCTTTTATTTATGTGTTTCGCATACTTCGGTATGATAAGTTGTTTTACCGCAAGTAATCAATAGACCAATACTTTCGGTGGAGCAAAAATTGTAATCCCGCGTTTGCATTCTTCATATAATTTTTTTGCGCAAAATCGAATCACTATCTGACACGTATTAAAAGTTGCGGTAAAATACAAAACGAGAAGGGTGAACTTGATAAAAATTTTTCTTTAATACGCGAAGTTCCGCGTAAATGCAATATCGTGTAAAGTCTTTAATGGATCTCTAGCTGCGAAAGAACTAGTCTAAGAGATGCTCTTTTCCTCGAACATATCCAAGGGAAAGGGCATCATCGCCGCATAGAGAAGTGATAATGTTTAACACGCGGCGGATAACATAGAGAAATACACACAAATAGTTTCTGCTACACAGATGTTTCAACTGGAGCGGAACAAGATAATGGCTAAAGTGTCAATTTGAATGTTTGAGAGGACAGATAGATTCGTGGTTACGTGTGCTCGATTGAGTTTGAGTGATAATAAATTCGAGTGACGTCGACGAGATTGCGGATAATCCCAAACGACTTCGAGACAGAACGCGACGCAGAGAGAGGGTGATTTTCAATTCAATTATATCGAGTTTCAAGAGCGATTCGAGCATAATCATGCGCTTATTATACATTTATTTTAACCAGGCTGTACAAGAATTGTTTACCGATTTAATACGAAACGGATCGATTGCATCGATTATATGTATATGGCATTTTTACCAATCGGCAACTCGTATAGAAAAAAAAATAGAGAAGCGAATGAAAAAAGAAAAAGAAAAAAAAGAGAGAGAGAAAAACAACTCAATGGATTCGGAACATGTGGGAAAAAATTCGCGCGAATATATGGTCGAAGATATTCTTTAGCTTCCTCTCATTTTGTCGCGTTTTATTTATTTTGTCATTTCACCGTATTTCGTAGTGACGGCGCGTTCCGAGAGTGACTGGGCTGGTTGAATTTTATGCAATTCTGGTGGTATCGCTTTCACGACGGCACAAATTTACTTAAAATTCGGGACAGAGCCCGCATTAAGTGCGGGTAAACCGCATTGTGTGGCTGAACCACACAAGCTGCAGGAATGACAGAATTTCGTCGCCGTCACGTGGCTGGAAAGTCGAAAGCATTATAACAAAGGAGAGCGAAACATTTCCGTTTAATTTGAAAATGTCGACGACAAATACATATTTCGCGAAATAAATACGATCTGATCCGTTTCTCTTTTTCGTTTCGCTCGTATTTTTATTTTATCGAAAACGAATTATATGTAAAAAATATTATTTTAACAATTTTTCAAAAAAATCTATATTAATGAGACACGCATACAATTTTATTTAAAATTATAGAGACGATAATATTTTTTGCTCAACCCATCACACACATACGACAGTTGCTAACAAGCTCTCAACATAATACATTTGCATATTCTTGGAGCCTGTATTTTCTTCGATGTACTTTCCGGCTTCGTGTCTTTGTGCATTAACTTGAAGAAACTCTAATACCACATTAGCAATGCCTATTTTGTTTAACTTGTGAATAGTTTTGAAGCAGCATAAGCAGTTAATTCAAACTTGAATTCTTCGCTCTTGTTGGTAGAAAATATAAATATACCCTTGTAGCGAATGATGCATAAAGATCCTTACGGCAAGGTTCCACGTCGAGATATATATGCAATTTCTAATTTAGTTATAGTATTCGGTAATTATAAATTTAGTTAAGATTGCCCTACATTACAAAAGTTTATTAATTTTCTCATGGATATATATGTCGTTTCGTTGCATCCTTCTGAGTACACGAGTGTTCTCATGATCATTAAATTTTTACGCGAAGATTAAATCTCGTGTAAAAATGCGTATCGAGGGAACGCTTAATATTTTAAATCGCGCTTATACATAAAATGCGCACCAGAGAGAAAATTCACGTCCAAAACACAGAGGGCGAGAAATAAATGCGAGCTGAAATAATTATTAAGCGGAGCATTTAATGCAAGAGAAATCTTCATCTTAAATATGATAAACTCAACATTTGACATAAATATTTCAACGTATATTATTAAATATATTTTCGTCGAGCGAACTATTTTTTTTATCAATCTTTTTTTTTTCTCTATTTGTGTTATATTCGAAATGCACGCAAAAGCGCACACGAATATTTGTACTTCCGCATCATAGTATTTTCAAACGTATTAAATAGCGTATCCACATATTCTGATTTTTTATCAAACTTTTCGGTGTCACTCGTAACGCGTTATCCTTAGATTCGAATTAAAGGCTCTCTAAGCGACTTGTGTCTATCGAACGCAATATCATAAATGGACGATATCATCATCCTCCGTTCTTTCTTTATGTTACAGCGACTGCAATGAGATTGAGGCACTCGAGACACCTGGACGTGAGATCGCAGTTCCTGGGCGAGGAAGAATTACCGGTGAGTGCTTCTCGATTCATTCTTGATTCGATTTCTCATCCCTCCCTTTCATCATCCCTCTTCCACACGACCCTGTACCATTTACACTCCTTTCCTCCTGTCTCAGACATCAACTCCTTTTACGAGGACGATCTACCGAGATCCTCGTATAAACCATCCTTCCACCGCGTGTATAATAGATTTGTCCCTTCTCTTTCATCGCTAATCTTCCGAACGATTAAATATTTATCGCGCGCGCGCGTCAGCAGTCCTTTTTACGTGACATCGACGAGCGGCGGGTCTATTGTTGCCCGTTGAATATGTATAGAATCTATAAAAAGCCGCGATCGCGAAGCGATGGATTTGATTCTCCGACGTCTTATTTCTCCGTTGCAATTGATTGTTTCAATAAAAACGTATATAATCTGATAATATAAAGTAATTTGGATTGTATTTTAAACTTACGCATTTGCTCTCGTTACGCAAAAAAAAAAAAAAAGAAAAGATGATCTTTTTTGAAACAACACAAAACAATATTAGATCAAATTTAATTTTGCTTAGCAAACAAAAATTTTGATTGGTGTGACGTATTTTACCAAAATGGTTTGGTTGAGGATCGCGCGCGAAAATATAAGTGGTCTCCCCAGATATTTTTTTCTCTGTTAAAATATAAACAGTCTTATCGATAACGTCGAGGCGACGTGTCTCCCATTCCGTTCGTTCGTCATGCATAAGTAATTCGCTGCAGACGGGCAAAATCACTTGCGATTCGATGAATAGACGCGCGTTCCACGACTCGCGCCCATACGTTCACGATGAGACATTTCCGTGAGAAGTGCTTGGTTGGCAGCCCCTGAGACTTGCTTACGAATCGCTCGTAAATCCTTGACATTACGCCGAAGTTTGCTCGACGAAGCGTAGGATATTTAACGCGAATCGCGAACGGAGAATTGCAGGGGCCATCTCGTGCGCATGATTCGTTTATATGTGGAACTTGGACAAATGGCAATCGAATGAAAATTGTCGCTTCGCCGAGCCGATAATTGAGGATTGAAGTTGTTTAAGACCTTGGTGATGTATCCTAGATTAGGTCCAACATCGAAGCTCCTCGTAATTATTATAAAATATAATCCTCTTCGTATGGTATTAATATCACATAAATATATATATAAATATTTTAATAATAAACCTCTTTATATATATTAGATTCGCTACAGTTGCAGAGCGTAAAGCGTAATAAATGACTTTTTAATTAATTGAAAAATTATTTATTACATATCATTAACAGTAACATTTTCACACGCATCATTGAATATTATTTTAATGCCCGTAAATTAAATTAATGGGAAAGAATTTATTTTATACGCCAAAAATAGCATGGCAAGAGAAAAATATGATCGTATTATTTATATTAATAATCCAATAGTGCACAGTTGAGTGTATAAAGATTAATTTTTTGTTATAACAAAACTTGAATTTTTTTACATTTTTAAAATAACTCGCATCGTTATTTATTTATAACATTTTAATTAGTTACAATCTTTTCATTTTTAATATAAAATATAATAATCTTCCATTATATCTTTTATATATTATATTTTTCAAAGATATCTTCCATTTTCAATACAAGATATCTCGTCAATTTATTTCTGGTAAAACTTTTGAATAAAAAGTCAAACGCAAGAATAACAAGATTCTGCTACCGCGACGTAGCCATTTTCTTTCCTATCATTAATAAAACACAATTTTCTTATAGATATATTACATTAATGGAACAACGTTTAATATTCTCGGTCCCTTTAAAGAATCAAATTTCATCATTTTCCTCGGTATAAGTTTCCACCGTGAATCGGAGATGGTAATCGCGGTGAAGCTCGTTAGTCTTTTGCGCATATTAATCGTTGCGGAAAGACCGTTGCCGTGAGCAATTCACAGGTTACGAAAGCTTTTTCGCCTTTAATATTAATTAACAGAGCCGAGAGTGTATCTCGCGACCGAGTTACATGTATCGTTGCCTTAAAACTCGGCACGAAGTATTGTATCTCGAGAGAAGAGATCATTTATTCGAGCACTGCGTGTACAGTTGTTTGTCTTCTCGCTCGATTCACGATACTCGCTATGAAATTACTCAAGTGTCGTATTTACACCAACGTTAAATAGAACATCGTTAATTAATTCACAATGGCAATTCGCCTTGCCATTCTTCTCATCGAAATAACAGCTTTCGACGACGCGATACGCTGAAAACGAAATTCTGGGTGAAAACCTTGTGAGATGCATTTAGTTTATTTTATTATTTATTTATTCATAATTCTTGCCTTGCGGCTTAGGACGGCTTCTGATTTACATCTTTGCATTTTTATATTTTTACACTTTTATATATTATTCCCCCTATTTTTTATAATATTTTTTTTCCTGTCTCTTACTTTCTTACATTTTCTTACAATAAATTCAATTAAATTAAAATAACACGTTACTAAACGTTATTAAATATTAAAATATTAAACATAAATACATAGAAACAAAATTAAATTAAAAATTAAATTAAAAAATTTCAAAAAATAAAATATACCTTAATTTTAATTGAAATTAAAATTTAAATTATAATTAAATTTAAAATCAGAATCAAACTCAAAATTTAAAATTTTTAACATTTTCAAATCTCAAAACACAACAAATCAACCTTTTTATTTTATTCTATCCTCATTTTGATTCTTTTAGCTCTTTACCTTTTTCTCTTTTTAATCTTTTGAATTTTTATGAGATGCATTTAATAATGCATCGCCTTGCCATTCTTCTCATCGAAATAACAGCTTTCGACGACGCGATACGCTGAAAACGAAATTCTGGGTGAAAACCTTGTGAGATGCATTTAGTTTATTTTATTATTTATTTATTCATAATTCTTGCCTTGCGGCTTAGGACGGCTTCTGATTTACATCTTTGCATTTTTATATTTTTACACTTTTATATATTATTCCCCCTATTTTTTATAATATTTTTTTTCCTGTCTCTTACTTTCTTACATTTTCTTACAATAAATTCAATTAAATTAAAATAACACGTTACTAAACGTTATTAAATATTAAAATATTAAACATAAATACATAGAAACAAAATTAAATTAAAAATTAAATTAAAAAATTTCAAAAAATAAAATATACCTTAATTTTAATTGAAATTAAAATTTAAATTATAATTAAATTTAAAATCAGAATCAAACTCAAAATTTAAAATTTTTAACATTTTCAAATCTCAAAACACAACAAATCAACCTTTTTATTTTATTCTATCCTCATTTTGATTCTTTTAGCTCTTTACCTTTTTCTCTTTTTAATCTTTTGAATTTTTATGAGATGCATTTAATAATGCAATGTTATGAATCTTTGGTTATTATTACCAATTGTAATAATAGTAAAAAATCGTTTGGTAAGAAAACTAATTTTACTAATGTTTCAAAAGGGCAACTTGGGATTTAGTTGAGCCAATTAAATTAACCTATTAACTAAATTATTTCATCATATTACTTATACATTAGTTAAAACTATTTCATCAAGATTCTAGATAACTTCGATCAAGGCTGGATTATTATAATAAATTATAATCAATCTTTTTTTTTCAGTGCGCTCGTAATAATTCGCTCTTTCATTCGAGAGATTTTTCTCTCGTTATTTTCTCTCAGTCCCCGTTGATGAAGCGATTACGAATTCCAATTGACGGAGGGACGTTCCTTCGAATAAGTCGACACGCATCAGCCGCGAATAGCATAACGCGGTTAATATGCTAAAACACACGGCGAACTTGTTTATCGTTAATGAGGCTGGAAAGTACGAGAGCGAGCAAGCCGCGCCGGTGCTATATCGAGGTAACATATGACCTAGACAAAGTGCAAGCGCGAAATTCTAAGCGGTCTGATGGGTTCGCCAGATGCTGGAGGCGTGTTTCGCTGCGCGCGAGCAAACCCAACATCAGGAGAGCACACGCGGATTGTATTTCTTACCAAATGCTGTTTACCTGGGAATATCGTTATCCCGTGGGACAGAAAATACTAATGAATATTAATGTCGCAACCATTTAATTACATCGAAGAGATAACTATCTAGGAAGCACATCACCCACGTACTTTAGTGTGCTAAGCGCGAATTGGAGCGTATGCTTATCGAAGTCAGACGACATGAAAATCCAACTTAACATTAGATATATACGTATATTATTATATGTTTGAAATAAAATTTTTCTTTTTGGGTGCGTCGATTGTAAATTGTACAGTCATCATCGTACATAAATTATTTATTCTTGGTCCCAAGTTAAACACGACGTCGATCAATCCTATACATTACGTATGTTAAACGCCGTTGGATCGATCCTTAATCGCGATGAAATGGTAACGCGCGGGACTTATACGAGGGCAGTTGCAGTCATAATTGATGAGAATACGGCTCGTATCGTAAGACGCAACAGACCGCGTATAACGTTGTTGCAAAACCGTGCAACTTGGCTAACCTTGCCACATGTTCTAGATCACACCAATATGCATGATTATTACGAGGCGCCTAGTTATATACGGCGCCCCGTTTTTTCCACTCGGTTCCTTTCCTTTCTACTCTAGTATCCCTTCCCCGAGGCTATTGGGTCTTGGGTCTTTTACGAGGAAACGCGACATAATAGACACG
>NW_021848923.1:6788-35746 GCF_003651465.1 Formica exsecta | reverse complement strand
GCGACATAAGAGCCACGACGCTGGTGATTAATGGCGCTTGGTTTATGAGAAGGCGCTTTGATTTATCGAGCGCCTTGTTCTCTAAAGTCTTCCCCCGCGCGCCAAGTTTACCGATTAATCCCCCGGACATATCTTTCGGGGGGGAGAGCTTCATCTTCCTCCTCGTCTTCCCCACCGCCAACATCCGCGCTAATAGCCGTCCGTTTCTCTTGCGCTTTCAGCTCGATGAGAATCACAACCACAAGCCGGTGTTCTCCAATTGCTCGAATTACGCGCCTGTAGTGAAGGAGGAGGAACCGGCCGGCACGGTGGTGATCCAGGTGCACGCCGAGGATAAAGATCCGCCGGAGGAAGGAGGTATTGTATACACACACAGCGCGCGACATCATCAAGTATAACTATATATCGTGCTGTATAAAAAACGTCGTTGTAAATTATGCGCGTAGTTAAATAGAGCCAACTTTTATCATCCGCTCAAAGTTTTATTATATTGAATCGGTATAAGTGGAAGAGAAGTTTTTAGACACATCTGTCACGCATTCGAGCTTATTTTTTAATTACAAGTTCGGTAATCTTGTTATTGTAACAACGGAATCGGGACCAGAAGCGGCGAAAATAGAGTCAGATATATGGAAATATCTTGCTATATTTATAGATTGATAGAGTAAAAAATGTGCAATATTTTGGGCGGTAAATTGCAGTGGAACCAAGATGAATATTAACTTTCAGGTACCATTACGTATAGCTTCGTGACCGCTCCCGATGAGAGGCTAAAATTCGAGATCAACAATAAGACAGGTCTCATCAGGACGACCCAGATGCTCGACAGGGATGAACCCGCCAGGGAAAAGGAAGCTTATCTCACAGTTCTCGCGACTGACAATGGAAGACCGCAGCTGGATGACGTGTGTACATTTAAAGTCACTATTGAGGACGTCAATGATAATTCGCCCGTCTTCGACAAAGTGGTACGTCGCTAACTACCCAAATTACCAACTCTTTAAGTCCCCTACGACTTGTTTTATTACAAAAGAATCTGGGTGCATGTGGTACGAATAATATATGTACGCTGCTTACACGAATATAATAATCGTACCCGGTTCGTATCGGAAAAATATCGGGAAAATTTATTACGGTTTGACAGAAGGAGCAACGTGTCTTTCTCGTTTTATGATATTATCATTATATGAAGAATTTTGATTTTTTTTCAATATTTTTTTTTTAAACCAGAATACCAAGGTAATTCTACCTTTAACCAATAGAAAAAAATGAGATAGATTTTTAAGTGTATAATATTCTCATATATTTTATACATCTAGAAGAATTTTTAAAATAAACATTTTCGAAAATGCATATTTATAGAAATGAATGGAATCAATTTGATGATAAATGAATAAACTTATATCGCGAATTACTATGGTAGAGAGCCTTTTTTAAGTTTCCTTTTTTCATAGACTAACATATCATCACTGCTGCTACTAACAAGTTTTGCTTGAATTTTTTTTTGTTTTACTTCAATCCTAGGTCTTCCGTGGATACGTATGGAAGGTTGGTTTCGAATTTGCGGTGTAAAATTTGCTCGATATGAGAGATGAATGAAAAAAAAAAAATTAAAATATCTCAAATTTCGTCTTTTTTTTTATATATGGTTTCCGTTTTGTTCTTTTTTTTTCACGGAACGAACTATTATTTAATTTTTATGTGGAATTTTGTCTGTATGAGCTTGAAATGATATTTTTACGATCACCGCATTTAATACGTCGAACTACATTTCCCATTTCTCTCTCTGTGTTAAAGAAATTATCATGCATGTATGAAATGTTTTAGGAATGATAATGCACCGTAAGCATGATTTGTACGAAAACTGCATGTAATACATTATGCTAAATGTGTTTTAGAAATTACGTGCACCTTGTGTATAATAGTCGCTTCTCATTTAATGCTAAATTGTGATTCGTTACACACAGGCGTATACGGAATCCGTGCCGCAAGATTTACCCGTTGGCCGCGAGGTCATGAGAGTCTCCGCTACCGATATCGATGATGGCAATAATTCTGTCGTACGATATAGTCTATCGTCTAAGAGACCGGATGATGCTGTATACTTTCGGATCGACCGCGAGAGCGGTGTCATATTCCTCAACAAAGTTATAGACGTAAGTAATATGAGAGAGGGGGAGAGACGAGAGAAGAAAGAGATGTGTTTAAGAGGATAAAACGCTATTTTGTTTTATCGCTCGAAACCATAATAGAATTCCCACATTATTCATTAGCAAGCTATGTTATGTAAATTATGTACTTTGGAAATATTTACTATATTTAATTAACATTTTGTATGTAAGCAAAGCGTTTGAAAGAAAGTTACTGTTTGAATTATCGGAAGAAAGATTTTTTACTTTATTTTTCATGTTCATTAAAAATTTTATTCCAGTTAGAAGCTGTGATATATAATGCAACATATTAGTTTATTTATATAAGAAAGCTTGATGTTTCGAAACTTATTTAACAGATTATATAAATTTCTTATATTATGTTCATTATGAATTTTTGCAGCGGAATCCAGATTATAAATTCAGTATGATAGCCACCGCCGAGGATATTGGCGAAATCCCAAATTTCAATGTCATCGATCTTGACATACGGGTTGTGGAATCGCATAAGAAGGCGCCAGCTTTTTTACCGAGGCCAGCGGAACCAATTAAACTTAAGGAGAATTTTAGCGATTTCGATAATAGTATTGTCCGTTTAAAAGCAGTTTCCAATATTGATAACTCCAGCAATTCGGACAATTCGTATCTGCTGTTCGAGCTTGTCACCGGTAGAACGGAACAGACTAACAAAGGGAACTTTTTTAGGTATTTATAAATTATGTTTCGCGTGCTCTCTTTGCACATTTACATAATAAAACATGTTTTACACAATTGCATTTTATATAATTTTATTTCACGCTTATGATACATATGTATATATATAAATAGATTAGAATCCAATAAGGACGTAGCGGATATCAAGCTCTCTCAACATCTTGATTACGAAAGTAACACGCAGTATTCGTTAATAGTACGAGTACAAAATAAATATCAGTTAGCCGCCGAAACAGTGATCGATATCGAAGTTCTCGATGTAAATGACAATATTCCAGTTTTCCGTGATATCAAAAAAGGAAGCGTGTTAGAAAACGAACCTCGAGGAGTTCCTGTAATGCAAGTGCGAGCCATCGACGCTGATGGCACTTCCGCTAATAATCAGGTATTGAAATTATCTAAATGATATTTCATGCTTTAAGAGTATTTTTTATTACGCGAGTGTGTCAAAAGAATTGTATCCGGCTATTAATACGATACCTTGAATTTCATTCTCTCATCAAAAGGTCCGTTACGAGTTGGACAATTTCAAGGATCTCTTTGAAATCGATCCGCAAACTGGTAATATCACGACATTGGTGACATTCGACAGAGAGATCGAAGACACGTACAACGTCAAAGTAATAGCAACGGATAATTCTCCAAGCGCTCTGTTCAAAACCGGCGAGCACAATAAAGGGCAACAGGTGTTTCGAATCGAAATCGCTGATAAGAATGACAATCCGCCTCGTTTCACTCAAAAAGTCTATACCCATAATTCGATTTACGAAAACGCAAACATCAATGCGCCCGTGACTGAAGTCAAGGCTGTCGATTCTGATACAGCGAGCCCCGTCACGTACAGTATCATATCGGGCAACACTGACAATAGCTTCTATATTGAAGCTACAACGGGAAAGATTCGCGTGAACAAGCCACTTGATTATGAAAAGATCACCAAGTACAATTTGACTGTAAGAGCGTTCGATGGTGTATTTAACGATACTGCGCAGGTTGAGATTTTTATCGAAAACGTCAATGATAATCCACCAGTCTTTGAAGATTTTAACAAAAATCCGACGATAGAGGAAGAAAAATTGATAGATGGTAAGATGTCAAAATACGTAATAATTTTCAGTAATTTAAAAAAATATTAATCTTAGTTTTAACACAAACTTGTATATTTACTGTTCAACTAGGATGTATTACCACTGTGGTGGCTTACGACCCCGATATCGAAGATAGGAATGCTGATCAGCATATTGCCTACTTCATTGTTAAAGAAGATCAGCAACCCTTGATAGGAATCGACAAAACTGGCTGTATGAAGTTGAAAAAGCCACTAGATCGTGATCCGCCGAATGGTTATTCAATGTGGACTGTGAGTTAGATTAAAGGCTATTTTTATCGGATTAAAATATTCTATAAACTTAATTTCGGTCTCTTATTATATTTTTACATTTGCAGGTGATCGTAATGGCAAGAGACGAAGACGGATCGCCTACGGCTCTACGCGAGTTGGTGATGGTTAATATCACTCTCATAGATATAAATGATAATGCACCGTTTCTCGATATGCCCCCCGTCATTTGGGATGAAAACAAGCCGCACGGCAAGATAACCGAGCTCAAGGCGCGAGATTACGACTCTGACGAGAATGGTCCGCCATTCGAATTCCGAATTGACGACAGTGCGGATGATGAAATTAGATCCAAATTTGATATTCGCGAAATTTATCTATACGCGCAAGTTGTGTTTGATCGTGAAGAACGGAAGAGCTACGATATACCGATCGCGATCACGGACAGCGGTATGCCACCTATGACGGGTACTTCGACACTCACTGTCATCATAGGCGATGAAAATGACAATCCTATGCAGGAAGGTTCAAGTTCTATATTTGTTTACAATTACAAAGGAGAAATTCCCGATACTGAAATTGGACGCGTTTATGTTAACGATCTGGATGATTGGGATTTGAAGGATAAATCTTTTGACTGGGCTTCTCCTCATGACGGATTCCATCTAAATACCAGTACTGGCATGATCACCTTACTGTCAGGTACATCGAACGACACCTTTGTATTGAAATTTATCGTCACTGAAAAAGGCCATCTTATTAAATCGCACCAAGTACACGCGTATGTGAATGTCACCGTTAAAGAGCTTCCGGAGGAAGCTGTGGTTAGATCTGGTTCCGTGCGATTTTATGGAATAACCGCGGAGCAGTTTGTAGAGCCTGACGAATCCGGTGTCAGTAAGAAGGAAATATTTCAAGAGAAGCTGGCCTCTATGCTGAACACATCGGTCGAGAATGTCGATGTGTTTACAGTGCTTCATTCGCCTCATCACAACAACAGAAGTTTGTTAGACGTCCGATTCTCGGCACATGGCAGTCCGTATTACGCTCCCGAAAAGCTGAACACGATTATAGCGCAACATTCCAAGCAAATTGAACGGGAAATGAAAGCGGACATTTTATTGGTAAACATCGACGAGTGCTTGTTCGAGAAGGTTCATTGCAACAGTTCGTGCCGTAGTTTCTTAAACACCAGCACTATTCCGTACTCCGTATACACTAATACCAGCTCGTTCGTCGGTGTTAGAGCGATCGTTGATCCGCTGTGCACTTGCACCGTAGCGGAACCTATCGTCTGCTTAAACGGCGGTACTCCTCTCGCAGAACGATGCGAGTGTCCACCTGGTCTGGAAGGACCGAGATGCGAATTATTGGGTATTGGCTTTCACGGAGATGGCTGGGCTATAATGCCGCCACCCGATCAAGCCTGCGATGAATCGCATATAGGTAGGATTTCCTATCTATACTTTGTATTTATTAATACGTCATTTTCATTATGCGTTTCTATCTATAAATAAATTATTACAGGATTGGAAATAACACCACACATAGACAATGGCCTTGTCTTTTACTTTGGTCCTATGACCTATAGTTCTAAACTTGGACTTCGAGATTTCATGGCTTTAGAACTTCAGCAAGGGTTCGCCGTATTGTATATCGACTATGGAACGGGAACTGTGAGGCTAGATCACAAACAAATCAAATTGACGGATGGCAAGAATCACAGAATAGATATTTACTATACAAAAACTGTAAGATAACTCTCGTTATGTATTGTTTTGCTCAAAAGTGAATAAATGAGATTATCTCATTGTACTTGATCTTTTTTCTAGTCAATGGAAATGAGGGTTGATAATTGCGGCATATCTGCTTGCATGAGTCTCACTGCACCACAAGGAACCAATGAATTTTTAAACGTTAATAGTCCCATGCAAGTAGGTGGTACATTAACTAATTTAGCACACTTGGCGTCAAATTTAGGATGGGATCATCAACCAACTGATAAAGGATTTGTTGGTTGTATACGCAACATGACATTCAATGGAAATGTAAGTGACAAAGAAAAAGAGATAAAGAAGTATAATGAATTAAATTTTATTTCTCCTTATTTGTGTTCGTTTCAGACATACAATTTAGGTATGCCGTCGTTGTCCAGAAATGCAGATCCCGGTTGCAATCATGGTATGGCAAAGGCCATCTCATTCGGGATCGACACGAACTTCATAGTAGCTATATTAGTTTGCGTATTGATATTGTTAATACTACTCGTCGCGGTAGTAGTGCATAGAAGAAAGACGGACGATTTGTATAAGGATATGGATGATATTAGAGAAAATATCATTAATTACGAGGACGAAGGAGGCGGTGAGGTTGATACGGCATTTGATTTGAACGTGTTGAGAGCCATTTACGAAGCACCGCCTATTGATTCTAAGATAGCTCCAATTGGTCTACAGGGTAGAGGTAGAAAACGACAAATATTATTAATGTATTACTTACATTTAAATTGTTGTACAAAAACTAAAATATCTCTGTTTAAAGGAAACGATGAAGTTCCAGACATTTGCGGTTTCCTAGATGGAAAGAAGGAAAGCTGTGATAAAGATCCCGATACAAATCCGTTCGATGACGTAAGACATTATGCTTATGAGGGAGAGGGTAACTCGGAAGGCGATCTATCGTCGTTAGCTTCCTGTTAGTATTTTCAAATACAAATACAAGATGTTTAAATAGAAGATATTTCTCTTTTGCTTCAAATTTGTAATTATGTTTTTTTTATATCTCATTTATAGGTACCGATGATGGAGATCTTAAATTCAATTATCTATCTAATTTTGGACCAAGATTCAGAAAATTGGCAGACATGTATGGAGAAGATCCAAGTGATGAGGAAAGTGACGGAGTCGGTGAACGAGAGAGCGAAAGCTGGTGTTGAGTTCTCTTAACCGAAAACTTTATAGATATAAAATTTTAACGCAGGTAATATAATTATTTAGATAATCTTTAAACAGTATTATACAATTTTATATTATGTGGAATATTAACGTGATTATTATTATATTGCTGGAAAATATATATAACTTACAGATTCGCTCCAGCACGTGTGGTCTATGTAACCACAAATACGAGTATATATGCCACAGGATTTGTATTAGAGAGATCTGTGCGTTTCTACAATCTCGGGCCTCTAGCAACTGGCAAAGAACATGGGGGCTTAAACTGTACTTAAATGATACGCGTGGTCTCATTCACCGACTGCTCCAGTTTAAAAACGGCAAAAGAGACGAAGAGCGTTATAATACGCAATCCTATTGACGCGATGTGTAATACACATGAGCGTGATTTATTTAGTAGACGGAATAAACTTTACAATTATATCGCGAGTGACTATATGGACACTATATATGAATTCCGTTTATTCGGGAAAGTGATGCGTATCTCATACTGATCCTTAAGATGAATTTTTATATTGTGTCGATAAAAAACTTAGCGCGTTTACGTTATTATTTTACACTAGAAGTGATATGTGTAATAAGTGGGACAAGAGAAAGAATAGTGCGTTCACTGTACGTTGCACGAATATGAACATTAAAAGTTCTGGATTATCGTATTCTCGTTGTATGTATCTCGACGAGTTGTTGGACAATCTACATTTCCATGCATTAGGCGATCTTTTCCTTTTTCTATGTAATTATATAATTACAAGTATAATTACGACGTATTTTGAGAAATTATAATAAGCGATGCTCTATACATGGGTTAAAAGTATATAAAACAGATAATTTGCAGCATAACTGTTGTATTATGTAGACGGCTTAATACTTTGTCGATGATTAAAAATCATTTATTAATGATAATTAATGAATGTTGTATAAAAAAGAGATTTAGGAAAAATTATAAAAATTTTGTTTATGCTTTTAAAATAAAAATTAAAAAGAACTTGCACGAGCCAATAATGTTGACATAAGTCTGTTCCCTTTTTTTTTTGTAATTTTTTCTTTTTTTTTTTTTATTATATATTCTGACTTCTCCAAAATCATCAAAGGCTTTTCTAATATATATAGTTGATTGATAATGATATATAGCTTTCTTTTTTCCTTTTCAATATACATATATAAAGTTAGCGAAGTATTAAGCATATTTTTTAATTGTTCATTCATCGTATTTGAATGACAAAAAGAGAGCTATTTTCTATTTTGTTAATATTTTCTTTTAACATTGCGTATTATAATAGCGATAAAATGCTATATGACTGACTTTATAACTCGCCGTCTAGGAAAACCTCAGTAACTTTATAAAGCTGCAAAATTGACTGCCAGATTCAAGGGACAACCACTCGCCTCTATATGTGCATCATTAGCTTTTAATATTATGTGCATTCCAGCAACGAAAAAAATAGTTGAATAATGTCAGTTTATAAAATGTCAATATACATTGTAGTTTTATAATTAATGGTCTATAATAAGATAGTAAGTTTTGTCGATTACTGATCTGTGTTCTTGAGTTTGGCAATCTTCAAGTTACGAAGGGAGTTTCCAGACTATTTTTTATACATACCCCTTATATAAATATATATATATACAGATGTGAAAGAAAAATGATACATAATATTAGTGATCAATGAAAAAATTTTAAGGGAAGATGCCGAGGGGACACTCTTCTTATGAAAATAAAAAAGAACAGCGTGCGAATAAAAGAATGAAAGAGGCGAAATAGATAAAGCGTCACTCTTCTATATTTAATTGATATAGTATTTTAATAATTATATGAATGCGAGTGTGAGAGTAAGAAGAAAAAGTGTATATGATATGAAATGCTATGAATGTATGCGTATCGATTATATCAGATGAACACACGTACGTACAATGTTATATGCGTATTGTTACATTCGATATATGTTGCAAAAAATGCAAAATATATATATACATATACCTTTTATATACGTATATTTCTCGCGAAAATCGAAAAAGTTATTCTCATCGCAAGTTTGCTCGTAATGTTGTTTCACCAGTAGGATTATAAGCAAGGAAATATTTGAGTATTCCACACATTGTAACTGAATGTAGAACAATGAAGAACCGACGCATCAAGATCGAGTGCCATAGAGCGCTTTAAACATTGATCTTTCTCCTAATTTCGCGGGATAATTTTTATCGATAAAATCACTTCATATTGCGATGCGCAAATAATTTCGAGATGATAATAATCTCGTCACGGAAATAATTGTTCGTGTCTTTCGTTGATCTAATCACTGTTTCATATCACTAACTCATTATCATTTTTTCTAATATATCTTTATGCGATTGATAAGCATTTATATATATCGTTTACGAATGCTCTTATTTTTAAGCTTCTTGTACACGATAAAGTTTCGATAACATATGTATTGTCTGCGCGTGGTTACGTTGAGACATATTCTAGACTAGAACAAATGTTTTTTGATTATTTGGCGCTTTATAAAAGATTCAGTATGTTTTATATTTTATTAACAAAGAAATAAATGCAGAAGAAAACTTTTATATTTTGAAACTTATCATAATAATAGAAAACGAGAATATTTTGATGTCCTCAAATTAAAACTCTAAACAATTTTTAAAAAATATGCCAAAATCTACATATATATAATTGTATATTGACAAAGATTTTCAATAGTTTGCTCATTCTGTGCGAAATTGCGTATAACTGAGAAACGTCCAGTGATATGTTCTTCCTACATAAAGCATAAAATTGATTCTTGCATATTTTATGTATAAGAGTTATAAAATGCAGTAACTTTGTTATAACTGTTAAGAAATAATAATCAAAAATAGCATCAATAACATATTTGTGTTTTGTTAATCGCTCATTAAAAAGAAATCTCAACGTACTGCGCATTTTTAATACATATCGTGGAATCCAACGCGTATGATATGCGCACGCGCGTGCACGTGTATGATAAGGAACATGACTTAGGCGGATGCATGTGATCTCAAGAGTTGAGGAGCAGATTTTAGATGTTTTTCTATCGTAAATGTCTATGAAGCTACTTAAACGCTTGCCATTGAACAACGATTAGGACAAAAATGAATAGAATATATCAGACCCGTAATTTAGTCATTTGTAGAAAGAGATACAAGATTATCTGTATTAAAATATTTTTTGTGCGTTATCTTGCAAAAATTCATTTTTTTATTAAGGCAATATTTAAAGGCAAGCGTTACATTGACAAGATGTTATTTCAATATAAAAAGTTTGTATGATAAAGTTAATTATAAAGAGATTAATGTGTGTATAATGTAATAGGCTAATCCGTCATACAACTTAAAATAAATATTGCTCGATTTTTCTCTTTTATTTTATTAATGAAATTAGCATATTATACATAAACAGAGAAGCATAAACATTTTATAACTTTTTTCTGCTAAAAAATATTTTTTTATTTATTTACCTTAAAAAGTCCTCTCAGAAAACTTGCCCATGCATTAACCAAATTTGTAATAATTGTCATAAAAAATAACTTTATAAAAAAAAATGTTAGATAATCGTTACTCTCCAGCAATTTCATATGCCTATATATCGTCATTTCTATTATTTGTACAGACACAAACAATAGGTAATACAATATCAAGAGTTCGTAAATGCTGTTGATAAATGTTTACTTAACACTGCCTTTAAGTGATAGAAGGAGATCATGAATTATTTGACGTGCGATTTTAATAATTAAATCTTAATCAGGTACTATTCCGCACTTTAATAAAAACTTACTGTAAAAAGACGTAAATAACTATAGAGATATGAATAAAATATATATATACACATGCATAAATATAATGCGCGTGTGTATACACAGGCTTGTATATTATCTAGAAAAATAAGAACTATTACGAAGAAACCATTTAATATGTGATAATTGACGGCAACGCATATGAGCGCACCATTATCCTTTATCTTCGATCCACCCTTATCTCGAGAACGTTATATGTAATTTCTTTTTTGTAGCAATAAAGTGAGATTCGAATATATGTGCCCTGCTTTCTATCTCAAAGCCCATTTTAGATGATTTATTATTCACGACAAAATTCAAGAATTATATTTATAATGTTATCTGTCATATATTCTAATGTATATACATACCCTGTATATATATATATATATATATATATATATATATTATATATATTCTGATGTATACTTTATAAAACATATATTACATGTGTCATTTACTCTTTTTTTAAATATTTTCTGTACTACACATCAAAAAGTAAAATAGAATTCTGTTTCGAAATTTGGCAAATTATAGATTGTCTAAAGTGGTGTTAATTGTATCACATAGTTGCAAAAAAAATTTTTGGAGGAATATTCCCTTAATTACGATATTTTACTATCATATTGTCACGAAAATTTAATATATATACTATATAAGATAATATATATAACTGATTGATGAAGTAATCTATGAGGCTTCACATCGTACTATGACTCTCGTTAGTAAATTAGTGTAGAAGCCTTTAAGTGTCACGGTCGCACGCATCAATTTCATTTGGCAATATATGTCATGGATGATGCAAGTAATATAAGAGAGGTTTACTTTTCCGGACATAATTCATTTAAATGATACCGTTTGCAAATATTAAAAGAAAATGATTAATTCATGTTTTCATAAATAAGCTATTACATCAAAAGATCTGTATCGATATGTCTTCTTTTTTTCTTTTTATTGTAAAGTTAAAACGTAAAATGTTACATACTCAGTTTGATTTTTTTTTCTTTATTTATACAGGTGCAAATAAATTACTTAATAATTGTTGCCACGACGGTTTTTTCATGAAGTGGAGAAATAAGAAATTAGCGACATAGATTCTCAAATCTGGTCAATTTTACTTAGATAGAATTATATCATTTAATTTTATCGTAGTTATGTACTTTTAATTACATATGAAAAGCTATAAATATATTATTAGCTTATGTCTCATTAAACGATGCGAGTTGATTATATTACAATAGTAAAAAGTTTGGCCTTATTAAAATAATTTTCAAACAAACACTAAATTTTTTATAATAATCAGACTAATAAACTAATGATTATATATTGCTAATGCATGCAAATCAAATTGGATGATCTCTTTTCTTCTGTATATATTTATAGTACATTTATATATTTAAAAGAATATTTGATATTGCTTTTATCTGAAGAAGAATTTTGTAAAAAGAATATTTATATAGTTAAACAATTTAATATAATTATAATATTGATCCGTCGACAAAAAGAGAACAAAAATATTGCTTGGCAATGGATATAAATAGAATGTTATAGAAATTTTTATTTGATATTAGAGAAATTTTACTTAAGATAAATCTTACATTTGCAGCGTGCATAACATTAGCATAAATAATAAAGAAGATTTTGCTTTTTTATCACATTAATATATTATATTTATATAATATATGTTTTATATAAATATTTTATGTATGATCTCTTCTCTTACACATAAATAAGATCTTATTAATTTTTTAAAATCGAGAGAGAGAGAGAGAGAGAGAGAGAGAAAGATTTTCTCTCTCTCGAAAACAAATCATATAAAAAGACTTTATTCTTCGAGTCTCTTATTTTTCCATATTTCAGTGTACTTTGCACTTATATTATCAGTTACAAAACATTCTGTATATGTAAGAAGGATGTGAAAACTGATGTATGAGGATTACATAATTTTATATTTTAATGTCACATAGCAAATGAATATTCAACATTCATCTTCTTTCAACGTATGAAGGTACAATTTGCAATTTCATCTCGACGCAGTTTGTCAAATATATATTAATTGCGATGTATGTATGCAAAACAGCTGATGGTTTCAGAATGATAAGGCTGCAGTTAAAAAATTGTAAAGAAACATATTATGTATTGAGATAATTATATCTCTAAATGTATTTTTGTATAATGTACGGGAGGTTCTCACAGATTTTTTAATCGGTCTCAATTTTCATATTAAAATCACGCAAAAGACAAAACTCTGAACGAAACTGTTGCAAAGCGAAAGATTCAACGCCGGCGCAGAGCTTCCATTATTTCTTTGGGATCGTGATTGAATCGAGATGTTGTAATGCGCGGGCGTTGAAATAAGGGGTCAGCAATGTATAAAAACAGCAACCGCATCTTAGATCTCTCGTAAACGAAATCTTTTGCACATCGGTACATTGTCTCGCGAAAAAAGTAGACCATTCTATACATTTATTTATACAAAAGTGTTATCATGTGAGTCCATTTTATATTTTTTGTGCGTATACAGTGCGATTATTGTTCTTAATTTCATTATAATTAAAATTGTTCATAATGATACTATGCAAATTAACATTTTGTTCGCTATACAAGTGTTTGAAGCAAACGTAATTGTTGATAAATTGTAACATATTTTTTTTTTTAATTTTATCGAAGATTACACGTCGTTATGTGTACAATATTTTGTGAATTGATTAAACAACTTTTTTCGATTCTTTTTCCTTTCAAGGTTCTGTAAGATGTCAGTGAGCTTATTCGCTATAGCGTTTCTTTTCTTAATCCTTGTTTCGGATGGTGAAGCTCAGTTAAATTTTTCTACCGGATGGGGCCAAGGAAAAAGGAGCCAAGACATGCGGATTAGATCGAGTAATACGGATTGTTCATCGCAAAGCGCATCATTTGAACAATTGTTAAAATTATATACGTTTATTCAGGTATATGAAGATACAAGATTGATTCGAAAATTTATAATATAAGCTATAAAAAAATATTATAAAGATACGATTGATTGTTTCATGTGTATATTTTTTAATTGTACACACTTTAATTCTGGCAAATTTATAGTTGTTATAATGTGTCATTAATAATAAACCATAAACCAAGACACCTACGTCGAAAGTATGATACTTTTTCTTTTATTTATCATAAATATCACGGAAAATATTTATTGGAACGCGTGCGATTATAAGTTGATATAACGATATATATTCGTGATTATGTTTATTTACAGATCGAAGCGCAGAGGATCTTGGATTGTCAGAACTTAAACAAATGAACCAGGAAAACATCATTCTTCTTATCAAACGGACTCGTTTCAGAATATTGCCCCAAGATATAATTTAATGAGTAAAATATCTAAGATATTTGAATAGATATAATGTAATTGAAATGTCATATCTTTGTGTAGTGGATATTCTATTAATTCTCTATGTATCATGACCAAGTTTTTTTTGTTAAAAGGCACGATCATCTGAGACCAAATATTTGTATTTGATTGCTATATGCTTTGTACATATTTATTATAGCAAGAGCCAATATTGAGGCAAATGGTGAATGATATGCTGATTTTTCTGCAATCGAACATTTACTATGTTACAGTTTATTTATAAATTCTGCATTTTACTACAAATGTAGTCTTAACAAAATAAACAGGTATTGTTAATCGTAGTCTGAAAGTAGACCGATAATAAATATATTTAAAAATAGCCTTTTATGCAATGCCCTTACCCTCTATTGCCTTTTATATATAACTTTCTTTTCTTATCTTTTGAAAATGTAAAAACGGCATACGTGTATTGTTAGTATTGTTTTCCATCGTAAAATATCTCAATTTAAAAATGTCCAGAATACCTTGTGTCATTTTATAATATCAGAATATTCCGTTAAGATATGTACAATAATCCGTCACAAACATACGCAATTGCAAATTCGAATTATACGTTTGGTGACTGAATACATACAGATTGTGCTTTCGGATGTATTCAATTGGAAATCGATCGATATTTGTTAATGATTTACCAACATCATACACATGCAGCTCATATTAACAACCGTATATATATTAAAATTCAGTATATACGGGTATCGTAATTTAAGAACCACAACTTTGTGGAATTTCAAAGAGTGTAGATTATCTCGTTGTTATGCGGTCATTAAATGTTTTATAGCGAGGTAAGCTGAATTCCTGCATCTTTGGCAATTCATTTTTTATCACAATTCCTTGATTGTAATTATTTAAAATGTCCTTGTAATAATTTAACATGGATTATTTCCTAATGTTCGTGACATAAAAATTTTATGGAAACAAATGTTCAATTTTTGAAAAAATACCATTTATTATAGATTAGCATTCTGTTAAAATACCATTTATTATAAATTAGTATTCCGTTCTCATGACATATAGAGCGATATAAAACATTATTTCATAAATTTTATTCACTTATAGATGAACTAGATTTCTACAATGCAAGAGATAATCTGTCTTTTAATCGCATTTTTAACTCTTTCTCACGGTGAATTTAGCTCGGAAAATGACCTGAGTTATCGACAAAAACTTTACAATATTGGAAATGGTAAGAATTTTAATCTTTTTTCTTGATAATTTTACAAAAGAAATAAAAACTTTATTATATAAAAATATTAGTAATAATTAACCTAAGTTATTAATTTAATATAAATTTATTTTTATACTTGACTCTATATATGTGTTTAATTGTTTCTTTGTGAACATATATTGTGTATATACATATATGTACATATATGTATATCATCACTAATATCACGCCAAAACAAAATATTAAGTTTAACCGATAAATTATATCATTTAAATTGATATGCTATGGTAAATGCAATAATAATAAACAAAATTCTCTCTATTTCATAAATTTCAATTTCGTATTTTACAGAGACACATAATTACAATGATTTAGAAATTTGGCCTGTGATTTCTCAACAACTACAGTATTCTCATCAATCTTATGGTCAGTTCAAATGTACACAACCAGGTCTTTATGCCGATGAAAATGATTGCCAAATATATTACGAATGCGCGAAAATTCAGAACAAACGTCGCCTTGAATTTCGCCAAACAGTTCATAAATGTAATTCTGACAAAGTTTTCTCGTATGCATATGGTGGTACTTGTACACAATCTCAAGAAAGTGGAAGAGTGAAATGCAGTGGCTACTCGCGGTTAGAGGAGCAATATAATACAGGTAATAGTTTCATTATTAATTTAGTATATATATATATATATATATAAAATATGAATACATAATGAAGACATAGAAAGAAACTTTGAAGGTAAGAAGGTGTGACTACTCGAAAAAAATAGAAAAATACCGATCTCAAAATAAAATAGGACCTAACACATAAAAAAAAAGTTCTTTCTTCAAATAATATCACTTAAATAAGAAAATACATAAAAATCAAAGATACGGGCATGAGAGATAATGTATCATTAAATATTATTTTAAAATCAGTAAAATTGAAAGATACATATCAACAAGAATAGTTTGTACCACAATTACATATCAACAAGAATAGTTTGTACCACAATTTAAGAACAGAAAGAAAAATCACAGATACTTCTGTTCCAGAGAATTTGTACTATAAAAGTTCTTAATCTTATCTTATTGTATCATAAAAGTTACTATAAAACATTATTAGAATAACATTAAGACATTTAAAATTTCTGTTTGCTGAAAATATGTATGAAACTGAAAAAAACTATATTAAACAACTTCTTAAATAAAAATAAATAAAAAATTCTTATAATTATAGGTAAAATTATAAAAAAATAATTAGTCAAAAGTGTAATTGCAAATAAAAACCCAACAAAAAAATTAAATAATAAACAGAGATCATCTTAAAATTTCAGGGACTTCTTCAAGTATATCATCTAGCACGACAAAAAAAAATGCAAAAAATAATAACTCAAATAAAATAAATAAAAAAGAAAATAGTGAAGAACGTAAAGCACAGAAAAAACCGGATTATAATATAAATAATAGACAAAACAACAAACATGATCAAAATAATAAAGAAAAGAAAAGAAATAAATACAGTAATGAAGACTCGGACAGTAGTAGCAAAGAAGATAACAAAAAACCGAAAAAGAAAAAAGATACAAGCAAAGAAATAGAAATGACAACGCAACGCACGGCTACACAACGTGTTTCAACAGAAGAATATTCCGGAAGCGACGAGGAAAACCAGAATGATGAATTTACAATTACCACCCCCAAGAATCCTATTGAGAATCAATCCGGAAGCGAGAAGAAAAATGCGGATCATAATACAAATAATAAGCAAAACGACAAACACACAAAAAACGACAAAAAAAAGAAAAAAGATAAACACAGTAATGAAGACTCGGACAGTAGTAGCGAAGAAAATACCAAAAAACCGAAAAAGAAAAAAGATACAAGCAAAGAAACAGAAATGACAACGCAACGCACGACTACACAACGTGTTTCAACAGATGAATATTCCGGAAGTGAGGAGGAAAATCGAAGCGGTGAAAATAAAATAACCACTCCTCAGTTTCCAACCGAGAATCAGTCCAAGAGCAAGGAAAATAATGAGAATAATGAGAATGGTGAAAATAATAAAACCATTCCACAGATTTCAACCGGAGATCAGTCCGAAAGCAAGGAGGACAACAAAAATAGTAACAGCGGCGAAAATAACAAAACCACCCCACAGATTCCAACCGAAGATCAGCTCGGGAGTAAAGAAGACAAAGATGATAAGAGCGAAAATAATAAAACCACCCCACAGATTCCAATCGAAGATCAGTCCGGGAGCAAGAAGGACAACAAAAATAGTAACAGCGGCGAAAATAAAAAGAATACTCCAACCGAAGAGGAATCTGGAAGCAAGAACAACACAAACAGTAACAGCGGTGAAAATAAAAGAACTACCCCACAGATTCCAACCGAAGATCAGTCCGGAAGCAAGAAGAACAACAAAAATAGTAACAGAGGCGAAAATAAAAAAACTACCCCGCAGATTCCAACCGAAGATGAAACTGGAAGAAAGGAGGACAACAAGAATAGTAACAGCGGCGAAAATAAAAAAACTACTCCAACCGAAGAGGAATCTGAAAGCAAGGAGAACAACACGAACAGTAACAGCGGCAAAAATAAAAAAACTACCCCACAGATTCCAACCGAAGATCGCTCCGGGAGCAAGGAAGACAACAAGGATAATAAGAACGGCGAAAATGAAAAAACTATCCCACAGATTTCAACCGAAGATCAGTCCGGGAACAAGGAGGACAACAAAAATAGTAACAGTAGCGAAAATAAAAAAACTACCCCGCAGATTCCAATCGAAGATGAATCTGGAAGCAAGAAAGACAACAAAAATATTAACAGTGGCGAAAATAAAAAAACTACTCCACAGATTCCAACCGAAAATCAATTCGGGAGCAAGGAAGACAAAGATAATAAGAGCGAAAATAGGAAAACTACCCCACAAATTCCAACCGAAGATCAGTTCGGGAGCAAGGAAGACAAAGATAATGAGAGTGAAAATAAAAAAACTACCCCACAAATTCCAACCGAAGATCAGTCCGAGAACAAGGAGGACAACAAAAATAGTAACAGTAGCGAAAATAAAAAAACTACCCCACAGATTCCAACCGAAAATCAGCCTGGGAGTAAGGAGGACAACAAAAATAGTAATAGCGGCGTAAAACAATTAAGGAAATTAAATAGTTATTTAGTTTTATAGAACAAAATTATATAACTATTTTATTTTACAATAAAACTGTTAATATCTCTTTTTATTTGTTATAAATTATAGTATTCAGTAAATTAGATTACTTATAATATTGTAAAAAGAATCCTATATATGCTTTCAAACTTTTCAATCTTGGGCAAAGTTAATACACGTTTTTACGTTTTCTATAAATGCAGTTTTAATAATATTAATATTATTGAAATTATTTCAATATTATTATATTGATTATTATTATATAATTACATTATAAACATTACTGATTGAATATAAATTTTACACACATTTGATCAACTAATACAGATTATCTAAACCGTAATTAGAGATATAATCGCTCTTAATTTCATGAAAATTATCTCTAATAATATTATACGATTTCTAATTATATTATCTAAAAATTGCATTTATGAAAGAGGAAAGCTTATGGACAATTTTTATTTTCAGCTAAAAGCTCCTACGAGAAAATTATGCCCAGGAAAAGGTCATTATCCTTATAGTAAAGACTGTTCAAATGCATATTACAAGTGCAAACGTGATTCACATGGTGTACTGCAAGGATATCTCTTTAAATGTTCCAATGGACAAGTATTTTCAAATGCTTCAAGACGTTGCGAACGTACTGAATATCCAATATGCCATCAACCTTGCAAACAGAGAAATGATAATAGAAAACTTACACCATCTAAAGAAATATTTATTAGCTATCATGAAGTGTTTTATGCAGACGTGACTTTACCACCTCACACAAATATGATTAAATAAATTTAAACCATTAATTCTACATATATTATCATTAATATTTGTTATTGTAAAAAAATTCTTGTGCAATAAACATTTTCGAAAATTATAAGTATAAAAACATATATATAATTTTTTTTTTGTTTAGCATACAACGATTTTATATTCTTATATGTAGAGAGAATGTACAAAATTTTCCCCGTTTTCCCTGTTTGTACTAAAAGATTTATTTTTTATTATGCAATATATATATATATACACAGGGTGATTTACAAATATTTAGACAAAATTTGGGGGTGAGTTGCCCATTTAAAAATAAGAAAATGATGTCATGTAAACATGTCCGGAAATGCCTGATTTATGAGTTATAATTGAAAAATTTAAATGACAAGAACTGACGGAATATGTCAATGATACATATCACGCTTTGAAAGCTATTAAACCAGATTTAAAAACACCAAAAAAGACACGCGTATAACCTGTTAGATCTAATAACCAGTAGAATTACGACGATTCATTGGAGATCGCTGGTGGATTCAATCGGTTATCATTATTTTATAAATTCGGTTATAAAATATATTAATCAGTTCAAAGATCTACGAATCTTTTATGTTACAAAAATTCCAGATTTGTTTTTTCTGAAAATAGACAAAGCGTCGAGTAAATTATATCGGAATAAAGTCTTGTATAATTTCATTCCATTAATGCTTATTAATAATCATATCAAACTTTTTAATATCATAATATATTAACTCATATAATTATATTTCATAATGTTTTTTCAAAACATGTTATACATTTACATTAATAAATTTTTTAAGCATCTATTCAAATTATATTTTTAATTTAATATCGAAGACATATGGCATCAATGTGATGACATCAGGCGAATACGCTCTGCCGCTCTATTTTTTTCTTTAACTTTTTTCCACACACATCTTTTATATTTTAAATACTTTATAACTGTGGATGTATAACAAATCATTATAATCATACATTTTTTATATATGAAATTGTTTATTACAAGCTCTCTTTGGTTATTTTTTATCACTTTAAATAAATAATTTATAATTTTATATAAAAAAAAAATATTTTTATCTTAAGAAAATATAAACATGCAGCAATCAAAAAACCTATTTTGCAGCATTTATATGTATGATTTGTAGATTATAGACAATTTTAAAAACATTTATCATTTCAATAAAGAACTAATAAAATTTCTGTTTATTAAAATAAAATTTAAATTATAAAAGTTATATGTATATTAAGACATACATGTGGTATATTAAGACATACATAGCGTGAGTTTCAAAGAGAAAAACAAAAAAAAAAGTTTATTGAATGTATTTCTCTCTTTCTCCCTTTTCAACTCCAGTCACCTCTACACGACCTCGCAAACGACAATACTGCTAACGATCGTTACAGAGACACAGATAGACACACTATTAAGCAGTCGTATCCCGTCATCGATAGTATCAATTGTTCCTAATCATTGCAACAGAAGTGCTATTGAAGATCTTATACGAAATTTTTTTCTAAAGTTGGAAGTTGACGTTGTTGAAGTGAAACCGTCTATACAATCACGTGAGACTAACTTGAATTTTATTTCAAAATAATTTCATGTTCTTTCCGCATTTGATTTTATTAGTTTTTTTTAACAGTTGGCGCAAATACAACGCAGCTAGTATCTAATCGATATTAAAAGAAGAGAATTTTCGATTAAAATTGAAACAAATAATTTGCCAGTTCCAAATTTCTGAATTTTGAAGATTTATCAAGATATTTTAGTTAATCATTTAAAATAATTTTTGATTCTTGGCAAATAAAAAAAAAAATATAGAAAGGAATAGAAAAAGCTATATACATACGTGTAACACATATAATAAATGTTGCTAACATTGTGTGTGCCTTCGATGCATTAATGTTTGAAGATATGTTATTGAGCAGCATGAATAATAAAGATACATTTACTAATCTATCTACAGCAATTGTAACATATGTAAAATTAAAGGATGTATGGAGTCTAAAAGAACCATCGTATATAGTATGTAATAGATGTATTTGTATCTTATATAAATTTTGAGTTGCCTAATTTTTTATTTATGTTTTGCCGCAGGATCAATCGATAGTGGAAAACAAAGCATATAGTAGTATGAGTCTAAAAATGATAACGACCTTACTTGCAAACGGCGCTGAAGAAGGACCAACAAGGAATGAAATGATGTCTTATTGGAATATTCCTGATAAAATATCTTTAAACAACCAATACCTATCTAAATTTACTTTCTTAAATGTAAGATAAAGAATTTAAAAATTATAATATAGTACAAAATATAGTACAGTACAAAATTATAGTATAAATTATGTGTTTTAGAATATCAAAGACATTGCATTGTATGTAAGAACTACAATATATGTTCAAAATTTAGTTAATTTAACAGCCGATTTTTCATCAGTATGCATAAATGAACTTCATTGTTCGATTTCAAAAATAGACTTCAGAAATAACGAGCAAGCTGCAAAAACTATAAATTCATGGGTCCAAGAAACAACAAATAACCAGATACTAAACGTAATTTCTTCAGGTATATGATATATATCATTTGATTAACAATTAAATATGAATAAATTATAATTTATACAAAGTACATTTTCAACAATAAAATACTTTATATGAACAGATAATATCGACAAAGATACAAAAATAATGTTAGTAAATACTGTGTATCTTAATATTGGATGGCCAAACTTGCCAAAAGAACAAATAGTAGATCGCATATTTTATATTTCTCCATCACAAATGTATTTGACTCCAACAATTAAATTTGAAAAAACGATGTTTAGTTATGGTGAAATACCACATTGGAATTGCAAGTTCATTGAAATTCCATATTTGGTAAATAATTATTATTTATAAGAAAACTTTTAAAAATAAAATATTGAATCAAAAAATGATTTTACAAGATATCAAAAATTAAATATTGAATCAAAATATAATTTTACAGAACGACAATATTACAATGATTATATTTTTGCCAAATGAAGATATGGAAATTGGGAACGTGGAGTACCTGATAGAAAAATTTGATTTTGAAGAATTTCAATTAATTAGAACTGCAGACTTCACAAACAAACTTGAGCACGATAGGGAATTATGTCTACCAGAGTTTACGATTCAATGTACTCAAAATATAACGAATTATTTTCGTCGGGTAAGTATTGTAATTAGCAAAATCTATTTACAACTGAGACGTAAGAGAGATTTCGGATAAATTCTAGAAATTAAAACTGATAACTGCTTGTAGAATGGCATAATTACGATGTTTAAAGATAATGCGGATTTTACACCTCTCTCAAAAATTCCTCTGAAAGTAAGCAATATCGTTGAAAAGATTTCCGTGAGATTTCGCGAAGAAAAATCGGAAGGTATTCTATATATATCTGTAAATAATAGAAAACTTTAGACGAATACTGTAAGCATTATAATAAAAAATCTTTACAGTTGGCGAAAATAGAGAAAGAATAGAGATAGATTGGTCGAAGGAGTTGAGAGTAGATCGTCCATTTTTGTATATAATCGAAATAGACGGAAAGATGGAGTTTGTTGCAGCCGTGCGAGCACCAGACTATATATTTACGAAATGAAATATAATTTTTATTATAAATTATAAATTATTCTATTATGAATTATACATTCTATTACATTCTTATGTTTATTGATAATTTATATCATACAATATAACGTAGCTTAAACTATTTTAAATTTTATTATATTACGTATATGAAATTCAAGCATTAATAAATAAATAATCTGTACTTTGAAAATATCCTTTACTCATTTTTTAATCGATTTATTTATTACTTAAAAGTAGCCAAATAAATTTGCATTTATGTGCATTAGATGCAACAAAAAAACTGATATACATGCATATACAATGGAGCTACTAATATGTATCTATGATTATAAAATGTAAAAGAGAGATATTACACGCCTCTTATCGCGTTTTATATATATTAATTTTTTCGTATAAATATACATTATGAAAAATATACTTAAATATCTTATATATATCTAGAAATTCATAAAACCAATTTGCGTATTATATATTATTTACTACAATACTACAAGCGCGCGCTACGCGATAAATTTAGGATTTTAGCTGAATTAAATTGTAGTTCTATAGATTATATTGAAGATAGTTTTTGGGCTTAATATTGAGAATTTTTATAAAATAAATTTTCTGGACCAGAAGTATCTGTAATACTTCTTTTTGGTCATAAATTGCAGTACAAACTCTTCTTGTTGCGCATGTGAAATAAAATTAATTTTGTTAAATTAATTTTCTTAATAATTTTTTCTTAATTTTTAAATATAATGTGTAAAACATATATACAATAAATAATTGCTTTCACTTTTTTCTTATTTTTGAAATAAAAAAATTAAACATTTTATACAACATCAAATTATGCTTTTAAATTATATAATTTTTTATTATTAATTAATTTTTTATCAATTTTATTCTTTAATTAATTCTTTAATTTCTAAATTTAGTTGGGTGCGCTAGTGCGCATCGATGCTCATTAAAAGCTATTATATATAAGAGAGCAATATATATAAGAGAGAGAGAGAGAGAGAGAGAGAGAGAGAGAGAGAGAGAGAGTGCGTGGTAATAATTAATTTATATTCAGCTAAAATTAAACTCGCTGCTAAAATATTATAAAATTTATTGTAAATATCTTTTACACATTATATTTAAAAATTTGGAAAGAATTATTAAGAATATTAATTTTATTTTACATGCGCAACAAAAACAGTTTGTACCGCAATTTAAGAACTTACAGATATTTTTGTTCTAGAAAACTTGTACTATAAAAATTTCTATAATCTTACCTTATTGTAATATAAACGTTACCGTAAAAGATCATTAGAATAACATCAAAACAATTAAAATTTCTGTTTGCTGAAAATATATATGAAATTGAAAAGAAATACTATATTAAACAACTTTTTAAATAAAAGTAAATAGAAAATTCGTACAATTATACATAAAATTACATGAAAATAAATAGTCAAAGTTGTAATTGCAAATAAAACACCAGCAAAAACATAAATAATAAACAGAGATCATATTAAAATTTTAGGGACTCCTTCAAGTATACCATCTAGAACGACAAAAAAAGAAAGTAAAAATAATAGCTTAAATAAAATAAATAAAAAAATAGTAAAGAATAGAAAAATCCGGATTATAATGCAAATAACAAACAAAACAATAAACATAATCAAAACAATAAAGAAAAGAAAAGAAATAAAATAGACGTAGTAATGAAAATTCAAGCAGTAATAGCAGTGAAGAACATACCAAAAGACCGAAAAAAGAGAAAAATACAAGCAAAAAAATAGAAATGACAACGCAACAATTACACAACATGTCTCAACAGAAGAATATTCCGGAAGCAGTGAGGAGAATCAGAGCGATGAATTTACAATTACCACTCAGATTCCTACTGAGAATCAATCCGGAAGCAACGAGAGTTAATTATACTGGAATAAAGTCTTGTATAATTCCATTCCATGAATGCTTGCTAATAATCATATCAAATTTTTCAATATTATAATATTTTAACTGATATAATTATATTTTATAATATGTTATCTCAAAATATATACATTAATAAATTTTTCAAGCATCTATTCAAATTTTATTTTTAACTCGACGTCGAAAACATATGGCATCAATATGATAACATCAGGTGAATACGTTCTGCCGCAGTTTCTTTCTCTTTAATTTCTTTCCGCACATATCTTTTACATTTTAAATATGTTATAACTATGAGTGTATAAAAAGCTACATCGCGATATTATAATTATACATGTTATATATGAAATTATTTATTACAAGCTCTCTTTGGTTATTTTCTATCACTGTTAATAAATAATTTATAATTTTATATGAAAAAATATATTCTTATTTTAAGAAAATATAAATAAGCAGCAATCAAAAAACTTTTCTACAACATTTATATGTATGATTTGTAGATTATAAACAATTTTAAAAACATTTATCATTTGAATAAAAAACTAATAAAATTCCTGATGATTAATATAAAAAAAATTTAAATTAAGAAAGTCATATATTAAAACACATACATGTGGTAAAGCGTGAGTTTCGAGAAGAACAATAAAAAAAAGTTTTTCTCAATTCTCAATTCAGTCACCTCTACACGACATCGTAAATGACAATATTGCTAACAACCGTTACAGAGACACAGGTAGACACAGTATTAAGCAGTCGTGTGCCATCATCGATAGTATCAATTATTCCTAATCATTGCAACAGATGTGCTATTGAAAATCTTATTCAAAAATTTTTCCTAAAGTTGGAAGTTAACATTATTGAAGTGAGACCGTCTATAAAATCATGTGAGACCAACTTGAATTTTATTTCAAAATAATGTGTTCTTTTTCCGCAGTTATTTTTAATAGTTTTTTTTAACAGTTGGCGCTAATATAACGCAGCTAATATCTAATCGGTATTAAAAGAAGAGAATTTTCTATTACAATTGAACCAAATAATTTGCTAGTTCTAAATTCCTAAATTTTTAAGTTTTGTCAAAGGGATTTAGCTAGTTATTTAAAATAACTGTTGATTCTTGGCAAATAGAAAAAATATAGAAAGGAAGAGAAAAAGCTATATACATACATGTAACACATATAATAAAATTAATAATTTATCTTTCAATTTATTCGATAAATATATATACATATATAAGTATATATTTTTTAT
The DNA here is from genome assembly GCF_003651465.1 of Formica exsecta. Classification (NCBI taxonomy): domain Eukaryota; kingdom Metazoa; phylum Arthropoda; class Insecta; order Hymenoptera; family Formicidae; genus Formica; species Formica exsecta. Next base: position 9,520 of record NW_021848923.1, on the reverse strand, counting down.
ACATATATCATAGAATTGGAATTCTGTCACAATGCGTACAGGTAATAGTACTCCACTACTAAAAATTGTTTCGTATAATAATAATAATATACATATAGTTATATATATAATGTATATATATAAATTTTAGTAGCTTAGCTATAAATTATTAGTATACTATAAAATAACCGCTTTTTCCTGATTTTATAACGAAAGTATTTCTCTTACAGCATTATTTGCAGTCATCGTTACGAACATTGTGTGTGCCTTCGATGCATTAATGTTTAAAGATATGTTTTTGAGCATAAATATATTTACTAATCTATCTACAGCGTTTGTAACATATGTAGAATTGAAGGATGTATCTAGTCTAAAAAAACCATCGTATATAGTATGTAACAGATGTATTTGTATCGTAAATAAATTTTAAGTAGCCTAATTCTTTATTTATGTTTTGCCGCAGAATAAATTTATAGGGGAAAACACAGCATATAGTAATATAAGTCTGAAAATGATAGCAACCTTACTTGCAAACAGCGCTGAAGAAGGATCGACAGGGAATGAATTGATGTCTTATTGGAATATCACTGATAAAATATCTTTAAACAACGAATACTTATCTGAATTAATTTTTTTAAACGTATGATAAAGAATATACTATACAAAATACAGTACAGTACAAAATACAGTACAGTACAAAATTATAGTACAAATTATATATTGTGTTTTAGAGTATCAAAGACATCGAATTACATCTAGAAAATGCAATGTATGTTCAAAATTCAGTTGATTTAACAGCCGATTTTTCACCTTTATGCATAAATAAACTTCATTGTTCGATTTCAAAAGTAGATTTCAGAAATAAGGTGCAAGCTGCAGAAACTATAAATTCATGGGTACAAAAAACAACAAATAATGAGATATTACACGTAATTTCTCCAGGTATATTGTGTAAATCATTTGACTAACAATAAAATATAAATAAATTATAATTTCTGCAAAGTACATTTTCAACAACAAAATACTTTATATGAACAGATAATATCGACGAGGATACGAAAATTATGTTGCTAAATACTGTGTACCTTAATATTGGATGGCCAAACTTGCCAAAAGGGAAAACAGTGGAACGCATATTTCATATTTCTCCATCAGAAATGTATTTTGTTCCAACAATTAAATTTGGAAAATCGATGTTTAATTATTTTGAAATACCACATTGGAATTGCAAATTCATTGAAATTCCATCTTTGGTAAATAATTATTATTTATAAGAAAACTTTCAATAATAAAATATTGAATCAAAAAATAATCTTACAGGATATCAAAAATTAAATATTGAATTAAAATATAATTTTACAGAATGACAAAATTACAATGATCATATTTTTGCCAAATAAAAATATGGAAATTGGGAATGTGGAGTACCTGGCAGAAAAGTTTAACTTCAAAGAATTTGAATCACTTAGAACTGCATACACAAACAAACTTGAGCAAGATATGGAATTATATTTACCAACGTTTACAATTCAATTTACTCAAAATATGACAAATTTTTTTCGTCATGTAAGTATTGTAATCAGCAAAATCTGTTTACACCTGATACGTGAGAAGAATTTTTTATAAATTTTGGGAACTAAAACTGATAACTGCTTATAGACCGGCGTAACTACGATGTTCAAGAATAATGCGAATTTTAGACGTCTCTCAAATATTCCTCTAAAAGTAAGCAATATTGTTCAAAAAGTTTTCGTGAGGATTAACGAAGAAGATTCAACAATTCCAAAAGGTAACTTATATATATCTGTATATATAAATAATAGAAATAAATAATAGAAATAATAGAAAACTTTCAACGAATATTGTAAGCATTACAAAAATTTTTTAATTACAGTTGTCAGAAGAAGAGAAAAAAAATCAGTAGATCTGCCGCAGGAGTTGGTCGTAGACCGTCCGTTTTTGTACATAATCGAAATAAATGGAAAGATGGAATTTGTTACAACCGTGCGAGCACCAGACTATTTATTTACGAGAGATGAATTGTAAATTTTATTATGAATTATGAATTATTTTATTATGAATTATAAATTGTATTATATTTTTATGTTTATTAAAAGTTTATATTATACAATATAGTATAGCTTAAACTATTTTAAATTTTATTATATTGTGTATATAAAAAAATTACTGTGTATTTTTGCGCTATATTTTTGTACCAGATTGTAGTTTAATATGTTTATATGTTTATTTTAAATATTGTTTTGTAAAAGTGAAAAGTAAGTATGTGGGCGGCAGAGGGGTGGAGCCCCTTTCCCTCATTCGCTCCAAAATAATCTAATCTAATCCAATCAGAAATGAATTTTTTCTTAAAATAATAAAAATTTACCCCACGAATATAATTGGGATAGATTAATTTTTTCGGGGTGAGGATGCAGGGAGAGAATTTCCACCACTCACTTGCCCACGTTTACTTTTCACTTTCACAAAACAATATTTAAAATAAAGACATTAACAAAAGATAGATATTAACGCCACATTGTCTTATTTTATCAATATAAAGAAACAGAGAAACGAGAGCAACAATTTTTTTTCAACGAATTCGTTTACTACGCCTCAAAATACATAATGTATAATTACAAAATATATTATAAAAAATTTAAAAATATATTATACAAAGTATATTACAAAATGTATTACAAGATACATATTACAATTAATTCTATATATCTGATATAGAATTAATTATGTTACAA
>NW_021848923.1:2371-6657 GCF_003651465.1 Formica exsecta | reverse complement strand
CAAGATACATATTATAATTAATTCTATATATTTAATATAGAGTATTAATTATATTACAAATATATATTACAAACTATAATACAAAATTTAATGTAAAATATATTTTAAAATGTAATATAAAATAATTTATTAAACGGATTTAAATAATCGCGGGCTAGTAAGAGCCAGACGGTAGCGGATAGTAGCTCGTCAGTTTCATAAAAAAATAAGTTTTTTATGGAATTGATTATGTACACAGCGCATGAAAATTTACTTGATCTTATACCAAATGTAAATTGATTTTAATTCGAGATTTATAATAATCCTGTTTTACCCCCCAGGAAAGACGAAGGTGTGAAAAGTATCGGGACGAAGTCGCTGAATCGCGAATCGAATCCGAGTCTTTCGCTTGCCCGACGATAAGTTGCACATCATAGACAACTTATTTTTCTATGAAACTGACGTACTACAATATACTTCTGGCTATTATTATCCCGCGATTATTTAAATTTGTGAATTTTTATTGATTATATTGTAATTATTCAATTACATTAAATTGTACATACTTGTATGTGCAATAAACGTTTCTTTAATTTGTATATCTTTGGTGCAATATTTCCTGGCTTTACTAGAAGGCCGAGCGATTTTATCTACAAAATCTATGATACTGAAAAATTCGATTTTAAAAACATCAAAAAGAGACACACACATAAGCTGATGGATCGCCAATGGTATTACAGCGTTTCATTGGCGATCGCTGGTGGATTCAATCGGTTACCATTATTTTAATTTAACTTGGTCATAAAATATATTAATCAGTTCAAAGATCTGCGAATCTTTAGCGTTACAAAAATTCCAGATTTGTTTTTCTGAAGATGAGCAAAACATTGAGTTAATTATACTGGAATAAAGTCTTGTATAATTCCATTCCATGAATGCTTGCTAATAATCATATTAAATTTTTCAATATCATAATATTTTAACTGATATAATTATATTTTATAATATGTTATCTCAAAATATATACATTAATAAATTTTTCAAGCATCTATTCAAATTTTATTTTTAATGTCGAAGACATATGGCATCAATGTGATGACATCAGGCGAATACGCTCTGCCGCTCTATTTTTCTCTTTAACTTCTTTCCACACACATCTTTTATATTTTAAATACTTTATAACTGTGGATGTATAACAAGCTACATCATTATAATCATATATTTTATATATGAAATTATTTATTACAAACTCTCTTTGTTTATTTTCTATCACTGTAAATAAATAATTTATAATTTTATATGAAAAAAAAGTATTCTTATCTTAAAAAAATATAAACATGCAGCAATCGAAAAACTACTTTACAGCATTTATATGTATGATTCGTAGATTATGAACAATTTTAAAAACATTTATCATTTGTATAAAAAACTAATAAAACTTCTATTTACTAAAATAAAATTTAAATTAAGAAGATTATATATTAAGACACATACATTTGGTAAATCGTGAGTTTCGAGAAGAATAACAAAAAAATGTTTATCATCTCTATTTCTCTCTTTCTCCTTTTTCAATTCTAGTCACCTCTACACGACACCGCAAACGACAATACTGCTGACGATCGTTATAGAGACACAGGTAGACACAGTATTAAGCAGTCATGTGCCATCATCGATAGTATCAATTATTCCCAATCATTGTAACAGAAGTGCTATTGAAAATCTTATTCGAAAATTTTTCCTAAAGTTGGAAGACGACGTTGTTGAAGTGAGATCGTCTAAAATCACGTGAGATTAACTTGAATTTTATTTCAAAATAATGTGTTCTTCCTTCTCAGTTATTTTTAATAGTTTTTTTGATTTTATTAGTTTTTTTTAACAGTTGGCGCAAATACAACGCAACTAATCAATGTTAAAAGAAGAGAATTTTCGATTAAAATTAAACCAAATAATTTTCCAATTCTAAATTCCTGAATTTTGAAGCTTTGTCAAAATATTTTAGCTCGTTATTTAAAATAACTGTGGATTCTTGGCAAATAGAAAAAAATATAGAAAGGAACAGAAAAAGCTATATACATACATGTAACACACATAATAAAATTAATAATTTATCGTTCAATTTACTCAATAAATATATATACTTATATAGATATATATTTTTTATACATATTTCATAGAACTGGAATTCTGCACAATGCGCACAGGTAATAATACCCCACTATTAAAAAGTGTTTCTTATAATAATAATAATATGCATATAGTTATATACATAATTTATATGTATAAATTTTAATAGTTTAGCCATAAATTATTAGTATACTATAAAATAACCGCTATTTCCTGTTTTTATAACATATTTTTCTTACAGCATTATTTGCAGTCATCGTTGCTAACATTGTGTGTACCTTCGATGCATTAATGTTTGAAGATATGTTATTGAGCAGCATAAATAATGAAGATATATTTACTAATCTATCTACAGCGATTGTAACATATGTAAAATTAAAGGATATATGGAGTCTAAAAGAACCATCGTATATAGTATGTAATATATGTATTTGTATCTTATATAAGTTTTAAGTTCCCTAATTTTTTATTTATGTTTTGCCGCAGCATGAATTTATAGGGGAAAACACAGCATTTAGTAATATAAGTCTAAAAATGATAACGACCTTACTTGCAAACGGCGCTAAAGAAGGATCTACAGGGAATGAATTGATGTCTTTTTGGAATACTATTGATAAAATATCTTTAAACGACATATACCTATCTGAATTTACTTTCTTAAATGTACGGTAAAGAATTAAAGAAATATACTATAGTACAAAATTATAATACAAATTATATATAAATTATATGTTTTAGGATATCAAAAACATCGAATTACATCTAGAAAATGCAATATATGTTCAAAAGTCAGTTGATTTAGGAGCAGATTTTTTATCAATATGCATAAATAAGCTTCATTGTTCGATTTCAAAAGTAGATTTCAGAAATAAGGTGCAAGCTGCAGAAACTATAAATTCATGGGTACAAAAAACAACAAATAATGAGATATTACACGTAATTTCTCCAGGTATATTGTGTAAATCATTTGACTAACAATAAAATATAAATAAATTATAATTTCTGCAAAGTACATTTTCAACAACAAAATACTTTATATGAACAGATAATATCGACGAGGATACGAAAATTATGTTGATAAATACTGTGTACCTTAATATTGAATGGCCAAACTTCCGAAAAGGAAAAACAGTGGACCGCATATTTCATATTTCTCCATCAGAAATGTATTTTGTTCCAACAATTAAATTTAAAAAGTCGATGTTTAGTTATGGTGAAATACCACATTGGAATTGCAAGTTCATTGAAATTCCATCTTTGGTAAATAATTATTATTTATAAGAAAACTTTCAAAAATAAAATATTAAATCAAAAAATAATCTTACAGGACATCAAAAATTAAATATTGAATAAAATATAATTTTACAGAATGACAAAATCACAATGATTATATTTTTGCCAAATGAAAAGATGGAAATTGGGAACCTGGAGTACCTATTAGAAAAGTTTAGGTTTAAAGAATTTCAATCAGTTAGAACTGCATACAAACTTGAGCAAGATATGGATTTATATTTACCAAAGTTTACGATTCAATATACTCAAAATATGACAAATTTTTTTCATCGAGTAAGTATTGTAATCAGCAAAATCTATTTACAACTGATACGTGAGAAGAATTTTTGATAAATTTTAGAAACTAAAACTGATAATTGCTTATAGATGCGCGTAACTACGATGTTCGAGAATAATGCAAATTTTAGACGTCTCTCAAATATTCCTCTAAAAGTGAACGATATTGTTCAAAAAGTTTTCGTGAAGATTAACGAAGAAGATTCAACAATTCCAAGAGGTAACTTTATATATCTGTGAATAATAAAAAACTTTAAACGAATACTGTAAGCATTACAAAAATTTTTTAGTTACATTTATCAGAAGAAGAGGAAAAAAATCGGTAGGTCTGCCGCAGGAGTTGGTCGTAGACCGTCCGTTTTTGTACATAATTGAAATAAACGGAAAGATAGAATTTATTGCAGCCGTGCGAGCACCAGACTATTTATTTACGAGAGATGAATTATAAATTTTATTATGAATTATGAATTATTCTATTATAAACTGTATTATATTCTTATGTTTATTAAAAGTTTATATCATACAATATAGTATAGCTTAAACTATTTTAAACTTTATATATTATGTATATGAAATTCAAGCATTAATAAATAAATAACCTGTATTTTGAAAAT
>NW_021848923.1:0-1037 GCF_003651465.1 Formica exsecta | reverse complement strand
GGGAGTAAGGAGGACAACAAAAATAGTAATAGCGGCAAAAATAAAAAAACTACTCCACAGATTCCAATCGAAGATGGAAGCAAGGAGCACGGCAAGAATAATAGCGACGAAAATAAAATAACCACTCCTCAGATTCCAACAGAAAATTATCCAGGAATCGAAAAAGAATCAAATGAATCTGTTTCAGAGTGTACTGCTCCTGGTTTTTTTCCAAATCTCAATGATTGTACAATGTTTTATAAATGCGTTGAGATGGAATCGAGAATATTGAAAAAGTTTGATTTTGTTTGTCCTCAACGAACTGTATGGGATCAAGACAAAACAATTTGTAATTTTCCATCGGCTGTGGAACATTTATCATGTAAGAACAAGGATGATGATGTATCCAAGAAAGATGAAGAAAGCAATGAGAATGGAAAACTAATTACCACTGACTTCCCAACATCTACTGAACTTCCGACAGGGTCAACCATTCCTACTGAATTACCTTGTCCTATCGGACATTTGACAGGAGATCAAATGGTCTTAGTTTGTCCAACTGGTTTCCGACGTCATCCAAGATATTGTAATCTTTTCTATCAATGTACAACAACAAATAATATTGATGCTAAAGTTGTTGTATTCATTTGCCCAGAAGGCAGAATTTTTGATGATAAAAAGATACAATGTGTGTACAAAGAAAGCTTCCATAAAATTCTCTATTCACATATCAATTGTAAGAGTTTTGATTCATCTACTACAGATATGTCAAAAACACTCGTAAGTATCAAATAATTATATAAACATATTGTTTTATATGACTAACTTATATATTTATATACATATATTTATTGCTTAAGATATTTTGTTAGATATTATATCGTCATCTATTCTAACCGTGAACTTTAATTATTACTGAAACTTTTAAAAATATTTATTATGTTTTTATACATGTTTTATTCATTATACAGGTTTTATACATGTTTTTGCCTTTTAATAATAAAACAATTAAGGAAATTAAATAGTTATTTAGTTTTATAGAACAAAATTATATAACT
>NW_021848922.1:423444-426771 GCF_003651465.1 Formica exsecta | reverse complement strand
AATTTTTCCACGAACCACGAAACGCAGTCCGTACTGCGGCGAGAACGATACGCGGATAACAATTCGTCATACGAACAATGTATATAACAAGCTACGCTAAATACTTGATGATGTTGAAACGTGTACGTAGACGTCATCGGATCACCGTCAGTCTTCCTCAGCACGCACTCCAAGTCGGCGTATACGACGAATGGAAGCCGCTCCTTTCTGTTGTAGTTGTCGAAGCTGAGCCATTTGTCCTTTGTGCGATTGCAACTTGTCGTCGGATCCAAAATAGTGTAAACATCTGTAAAAAAAGAAATAATTAATTTTTTTTTCGTATATTTTATATATTGCATTTTTATTAAATATACGTACCGATTGCAGATATATATAGTTTTTCCCTTTCCCATTCTTAAAACAAAAAGTATAAATCATAAAAAGCAATGCTAAATGATAATTTTAACTTAAAAGGGGATTCACATACTGTAAAATGGACGTAGAGGCGCTGCTGTACGGGACCGAAAGCTATCGTACGAAAAACGCTGGGATGGTCGCTCTCAGGCTTCTCTCTGCTATTAACCTCTCGTGGGAGTATGTACTATTTAATTTCGTGCATGTGATGATTAAAAGAGATATAAGATAAAGTCCAAGATAATCCAAGGGAATCGATCATGTCGCAAAAGGCGAAATTGGTGCACACCTTCATCGAGAGAGCGATAAACGGCAAAGGTTTTGATCGATGTATGAAAAATGTAAGTCTCCAAATTTTATTAAATTATAATAGCTTTCCTGGCTATTAAGCGGTTATTTGAATTAACCGCAGAAAGTTAAGGATGCGTAGAAAGTCGGGAGATGCCGGGAATAAGGCTAACGGAAAGGATTGTTCTTGAGAATGATGGTCACCGGAAAATACTCCGTGGCTGGTAAATAACTTCAAATATGAATATATTCTACCAAATGCACTAACGGATACAAATCTCTTCGGGTCTAGTCTACGAACAGTCGTGTATTCGCGAACAAAACACCTTCTATGGAAAACGCTTAGCTATCGCTTAACGACTCGAAGGACAAACACCGAATGGCGTCCGCACGCGCTCCTCGCTTCTCTCACACCGCTCACACACACTCCGGCGCTGTAGTCGGCAAACAGCCAATCACACTTGCAGTTGCCGCTGCGCGCGCAACCTACAAAGCCTCTAACCCACCTACCATATAACACTAGGTAAGGTGTAACCTTACAAAATCATCAATATCTAATCTATAATACTATATATAAATTAAATGTAATCTATACACCAATGAAATTTATGATTCAGTTGTTTCCAAGTTGTATAATATAATTTAGCTTGAATATGTTTATTTTAAGCAAAACGATATATCAATTTTCATCGCTGGAATAATACTAAAGATATTTTTTAAGGCCACTTATTTCTTTCTTACATCTTTTTCACTTATCTTTTAGTAGAATTCAATAAGCACAACTTTTTAATAAAAGAAAATTTTGTTACAGATTGCGCGCGCGCAGATTCTGCTCGGTTCCTGCCATCAATCTGACGTCAAATCATGTTAGCAGATCCTGCTCGGTTTCTGCTGCCAATCTCAGATTCTGTGAGCAGGCTCTGCTGGCAGATCATTAGACCAATGCGGACATAACAGATGCCAAATTGCTAGCAAGAACTGAGGAAATCTGTTGTCAATCTGCTGGCATATTGCGCGCATTTTGCTTTCTGGGTAGTTATCAGATTTTAGTGTGAGAATTCACATAATAAAATTATCATTACTAATCATAATTTGATATTTTGTGTTCTTTATTATTCTTTTCTGATTAGTAATCTATGTATATCTACCATGAAAGTAAGAAATGCACATGCTAACCGATTCAATAACAGTTTCTCAATGAAAAAATTATCAAAATTTATCCGAATTAATACATTTATGAAATTGAAACTATTGCAACGTATCCGACATTTTATGACAAAAGATGTAAAAATAAAGGCTCTCTCATTGAATTGAATTCATTGAAAACATTGCATGGAATTTTTAATGGTAATTTATCATATTTAATCGTGAGAGAATATTTTGTGTTCTCTGTCATTTTTTCTGAATAATAATCGGCAGCAAAGAAAGTTGAAGAATAGAATATTATAGGATTCAATTCATGTTGTATTAGATTGTATTGAAACAGATAGATTGAATATAAGAAATTTTAATATTGTTTCACATATATAAATATTAATCTTATAGGACAGCAAAGAAAATTAAAGAATAGAATATTATAGGATTCAATTCATGTTGTATATTGGATTGTATTGAAACAGATAAACTGAATATAACAAATTTTAATATTGTTTCATATATATAAATATTCATTAAACTTATAGAATAGCAGAGGGAGTTGATGAATAGGATGTTACAGGATTCAATTCAGATAGAGTTTGTATGAATTGGATTGTATCACATTGAAATATATAAATGATTGTGTTTCATAAATTATCATTGAATAACATGTGTAAATGCTGATTATTTGGATAGGATAACATGAAAATTTGAACAATGTTATAGAATATAATATAATGTTTGTATGTAATAGTATTGAAATCATTAAACTGCTATTAATAAATTTTCATATAGATTCACATTCACGAATATTTATTTTTTATAAAAGATTAATATTGGTTACTATAGGAAAAACATAATAAGATTTATCAGAGATATATGTATAGAATAATATAGCTTTGCATAGATCATGCATAATAAATCTTCTTATTGGTTAATATATTGATATTTTTGATTCGTATTGGAAAACATTAGAAAAGAATAATCAATATATGGTAAATTTATCATAATTTTGCATTGCTGGTCTACTGAAACAATGTGTAGAATAGGGAATTCAAAATCACGAACGATTCGGATAGCGAAGTTTTTCTATCGTTTTCTACCCACCATTTTAAGCAGGGATGTATGTATGTATGTATGTGTGTATGTGTGTATGTGTGTATGTACGCAATATATTGTAAAACCTCTAACTTCCGCAATTTTTGAGATATCGGATTAAATTTTTTTTACATGGATAGAGTATCATTCAAGGATGGTTGGTATTGAATTTGGTGAGAATCGATGAAAAGGTTCATTTTTTATAAAATTTTTAATTGTTTGGGAAATGTCTGTATACATTGTAACTTTCGCAAATTTTGAGATATCAGGTTAAATTTTTTTACATGGATAAAGTATTATTAAAGGATGGTTGCTACTGAATTTGGTGAGTATCGGTGAAAGGATTTATTTTTTATAAAATTTTGAATTTTTTGAGAAATGTCTGTACACGCTGTAACTTTCAGAAAATTT
>NW_021848922.1:391709-409928 GCF_003651465.1 Formica exsecta | reverse complement strand
ATGGATAGAGTATCATTCAAAGATGGTTGGTATTGAATTTGGTGAGAATCGATGAAAAGGTTTATTTTTTATAAAATTTTTAATTTTTTTAGAAATGTCTGTATACATTGTAACTTTCGCAAATTTTGAGATATCAGGTTAAATTTTTTTACATGGATAAAGTATTATTAAAGGATGGTTGCTACTGAATTTGGTGAGTATCGGTGAAAGGGTTTATTTTTTATAAAATTTTGAATTTTTTGAGAAATGTCTGTACACGCTGTAATTTTCGGAAAATTTGAGATATCGGATTAAATTTTTTTACATGAATAGAGTATTATTAAAGGATGGTTGGTACTGAATTTGGTTAGTATCGGTGAAAGGTTTCATTTTTTACAAAATTTTGAATTTTTTAAGAAATGTCTGTACACGCTGTAACTTTCAGAAAATTTGAGATATCGGATTAATTTTTTTACATGAATAAAGTATTATTAAAGGATGTTTGATATTGAATTTAGTGAGGATCGGTGAAAGAAATCATTTTAATTTTTATTTTGCTCACAAAGCTTTCTCTATGAGGAAGCAAAAATTGAAAAATCCGCATACTTAAAGCAGCTTAAGTTTTGTAATATAAAATGATGAGGAAGCAATGTGCAAGTTTCTAATTTGCACAACTCTACTTGTTTTTCATTTATTCACAATTTATTTATTTTTAAGAAAGAAAAATAAAAGAAAAATTGATTTCAGAATAGAACTCTATATTTAAATAAAATACAGATTGATGTGTTTGCAATTGCAGTTGTACATTTATATAAAAACTTTGTAACAATAATGTAAATGTATTATCTATTTTTTCTATTAAAGCGATATTATATTGTTATCTATAAATATATTTTCTTCCTGAAAAGGTGCAATTGCTCTCGGCAGCCGATGGAAAATGCAAAGTACAATTTACTGTGGCCGAAGAGCATTTAAATCCTATTGGCTCTATGCATGGTGGTTTTACTAGTAGCATCATAGATATTGTATCATCGTATGCTCTTACGACTTATAAAACTAATCTACCTCTTGCAGCTTCCGTAGATCTGCACGTGACGTAAGAACCTAAATCTAAAAATTTTTGTTATCATATTTCTTTATTTCATTATATTTCAGTATCATTTATACATACAGTTAATATAATTGTGATATTTTTCACACATTGATGTTATTTTCCCAATATTTTGATAAATTGAATCTTTATTAAAACTTAATAATTAATAGAAATAGAAATGGCAATTAGGAGCCAGTGCAAATATGGGGAGCAAATAAATTTTATTAAGATATCATTGGTATAAAAAAATGTGAACATTTCGGTCCTTTCCTTGGACCATTTCCAGCGCGTAAAAGTTAAGATATATAAGTAAAGAGGCAGCAGAAATCGGTATTAAACAGGAATCGATAATAAACTCGCACACATATACCGGAATAACAGTTTTTAATTTTTTACTACTATCCCACATGTTTCGGTGCTATAATAAAATTTATTTACACCCTATATTTGCACTGGTTCCTAATTAGCATTTCTATTTGAATTAATTATTAAGTTTTAATTTTTCGGAACCTTTAGTTTCTTATTATATTATGAATCTTTATTCTTTATGCACATATGTATGTACATAGAGTCTAAAATGAGATGTATATCGGTCAAAATCTAGAAATTGACAAATATGACAATTGTAACTTAATCATCTTCATTAAAACACATACAGATGGTTATAATATACAATAAAATGATTAATGGCACAGGTTTTTGAAGGCTGCGCGTCTCGGTGAAGTACTAACGGTCAATGCTGAGACTATACGTGCTGATAAGACCATGGCGTTTCTTGCAGTGGAGATTACGAAGAATGATGGTAAAGATGTCGTTGCCCGTGGACAACATACCAAGTTTATTCTGCCAATTAAAAACTAGATAAAATTATTGAATAAAAAATTATTAAATAAAATTATTTAATAACAACTTACCGATCCATCAATGTATCATTATATGTACATAATAAAAGAAATATAATATATTGTAATATATTTGTATAGCTTAACTTATCTTCTTTTAATGGTTCATTGTAAAGATCATTTAAGTTTTTCTGCAACACGCGCGTACAATTGCAACTTGGCGATAGTTGCACTAAGAAAGATAACGATTGCTATACATTGCTTCTGTGCAATGTGTTTCTAATAAATGCACGCGAGAAATAAAATATATCAGAGACGAAAGCAAGAACTCATCTGCAGCAGAAGGACCTAAGCATGGGCATTTATGCAATTTACCTGTCATCGTGTTTTGACGTCTTCTAATAATGACCTAAGCTCTTTTACTCTGTGCAATAAGTTGTCGGCCTGCTCTCGCAACCTCGTAGCCTCTCGATCGCTCTCCTCCAACATGTTCTCCAAGTATTTAACTTTCTCGTTATGACTCAACGATTTCACATTCTTTGCGTAGTCGCGATCAGGCGCGAGATATTTTTGAGCCTCCCTGCGCACGCGAGAAATGGTGTTGTCGCTATCCTCGCAATTGTCGCAGCAGTCGGACCACGCGTTCAGATCCACGTAGGGAATCTCGTCGCAACTGACGAAATCGTTGCGGCCCTCAGGCAGCAGGAACACGTTGGGTTGCACGCGAGTGATGTTATCGGCATTATCACACAGGATTCTGGCGAGCGAGGCTTGCTGAATCTGCGCGAGTTGTTCCGCGCGAAAGACTTCGGGACTCTGGTACCAAAACCGATCGCCATCCCGAGTGCGCCGGAACTGTTCCAGCAGAAGACATTTAAATAGCGGTCCGACTTTCGCGCCTGGCAATTGATCTTCTAGAATACCGCCGACCCAGACGTCTATGTTACCCAGGTGACCGTACAATTCGCGCAGCTTTTGCCGCACTCGACCACTGCTAATGTCGGCGGCCAGATGCTCGAACGTCTCCGCGCGCGACATGTTGCAGTAATCGCGCCACTCCAAGTAACCGGGTATTCCGTGATCCCGTCCTCGCTGAATATTCATCGCAGCCAGATCCAACGCAACCGCGTGCGCGCTGCGGAACAGCTGCTCGGTGAGTTCGACGTTGAGATTCTGTTCGGGCAGCTTCAGCTTCGCTGCGGTGGCGTACATACCACGGATTAGGGGATCGACGCCACCTTCCTCCACCAATCGCCAGGGCGCGAAGAAGGCATCACGTAGGTTGAGAGCACCCTGAGGAATCGGCTGGAACGAGGCGTTTAGGCGCTCCAGACGCGGCTGGATGAGCGAGTGACCGAAGCGCAGAGCGGCGGTAGCGAAGACGTTGGATATACTGGCGTCGACATTGGGATCGTAGCCGCGGTAAGACAACAAAAAGTCGTCGATCGTCGGACCGAATATCCGCGGCAACCAGTGCTGATAAGTAATATGCTGCATCTCGGCACCGACGATACGTCTGGCTTCCTGATACAGTTTCTCACCATTCCAGTGCGGATTCATCTCGCGCAACGCCCGAGCGATGCGGTTGTGTTCGCGCAGCCATATGGTGTGCATGGCCAACAGGCCGACTTGCTCGTTTGCGCGAATATCACCGGCGACGAAGCAGTTAATCGAGCTTTCGAGCGGATTCCTGCGACAGTCGACGAACTGTCCGGACGCATATGGCAACAAAGGCTTGTGACCAGGGATCGTAGGACCCTCCCGTAATAATCCGTGATCCGTCGTGAGATCACGCAGATCGCGTGCCACTTCGTCATTGTAACCGTAGACCTGCGACGCGTCCAGGTAACTGGTCAACTGGTTCAGTTGTTCTCGCCGTGTCAGACCACCCCATAAGACGCTGGTCGCACCCGAGCCGCACACGGCGCTGGTTCTTATGAAGTCGATGCACCGTCTATTGTTGACCCGCGGATCACCCGGTGGCACCTCCATCGGGAAACAGGGTGCGGCGTTGTCGCACGACTTCTTGCAGTCGATCCCGTCCCAGGACTCGCTCGACACCGATGGTAACGCGTGGTCAAGATCATGGTCCAAGAATTGACCCCATTGCATCACCATGTGGGTAATTTGATGATCGGACGTGATATCGTGCGTAGATATCAGTGTGGTCGATACGAGACGCGCAGCTGGCTTCGGATAACCGTAGTATCGTCGTTCCTTCTGCCAACCGACCGGCGTTGAGAAACCGTTCTCATAGATGGGCTGCAGTACTCGACGAAATCCAGTGTGCGACGAACCCCAAGTGGGATGACGTGGGTTGTTGCAACTGCCGTCTATGGTGCGGTACTTGCGATGGAAGCACCTGTTGGTGCAATTCTGCCGATGTCTGTGACCGGTGCATCCAGATAACTGTTCAATTTGTTTAACCTTGAAAGGGGAAACGGGATCTTAGATTTCCGATTAGGTTGTGACCTGATGTGTAAAACTTTATCTGTTTGTTCTTACCTGTTCGTGTGTCAAGATCTCCTCGTAACGAAATTCATCGGTCACGTTCGCTTTAACGCCGGCGTTCACCATACGTCGAATATTGACGAGGGTTCTCTCGAAGAGTTCGGCAGGTCTGGCAGCCGCGCGACTGATGGCATTCGGGAAACGCGCTAGTTGGAATGGATTGACGTGTTTGGATGTACCATCGGAATTGAATAAGGATGACAGCGTCTTATTGATGGCACGGTCGATCTCCTCGGTGGCGCTTTGGAAGGCTCGTATGACGAGCGTGTCAGTCGCACCGGGTTGCCGAACACGTACCAAAGCATCGGCGGTTGCGCGGCCGTAATCGTTTACGGCTGAACACTCGTATCTGTAAAAATAGCAATATTATTGTACACGTGAGACTTATAATGAAGAAATGTGTCTTGATACCCATTTTTATTATTTATTCGTTAGATTGCTCGCAGTCATCGATCTCCGATTTGAGACTGATGACCAGCAACTAGTGGATAAAGTTTACATTATCCCAATCTCACCTGCCAGTGTCCTGTGGGATCACATTGAAAATGAGAAGACTCCCGCCGCGGGTGATTTTAATCCTGTTGCCTTCCAGCGCGCTACCGTCCTTCTTCCATTGTATCACCGGCTTCGGCCTGCCCTCGGCTCGACACGGTATCTCGACTATGGCATCCGGTTCCGCTTCCATGTCTTGCGGCTTGAAGATCAATCGGGGCGCGGTGAAGTCGATGACGCGCAGATCCGCGAAGAGAACCACGCTCCTGTCGACGCTTTTGAGATGACACTGGTATCTGCCCGCGTCGGTTTCCTTAACCGCGAGAATCCGCAGCGTGGTATCGTCGTTCTCCAGCGTGATTCTGTCGCCGAACGGGATCGGTCGGTCGTCTCGGAGCCAACGTACATAGGGCTTATGCTTGCCCAGCACTCGGCAGGAGAAGGTCACGTTGGTGCCGGCGGTCACGTTCTGCGATTCCGGCTTTTCGGCGAATACCAAATGGGACGCCGCCGTGATCACCGCCCTCGCCTTTCTCGACTTGGTCGAGCCCATATCGCTGCTGGCCACGCACTCGTACACCCCGCTGTCCTGCTCGGTCATGTCGGTCACCACCAGACTGCCGTCCTCGCGGATCACGTACTTCTCGCCGTCTTCACGAATCTCATACTTCTCGTTGTCATCGTCGTCCGCCTCCAAGTACCTCCATTTGTCTTTCATCCACTTGATCTTCGGCATCGGATCGCCCGTCACTCGGCACGTCAGCGTCATCGTCTCGCCAAATCGCACCATGGTATCTTCTGGTCCTTCTATTATGCGCGGCTTCGCTATAAAAGGAATTCTTCGTTATTACATCGACAATTAAAAACGGATTAAATAAATAAATTAACGTGATATTATTTATATTTTATTCGCTTTATTTATATTTTACTAGAAACTACTAAAGGCAAATGTAGTTACTATGATCACCTTGTTATAAGAAATATTCTTCGCGAGAAAAATCATGCGAAAAATATACGCGAGATGCAAAATCTATCCTTCAATTCTTACATAATATGCAGAGCTGCATGTAATTATTCTTAAAAAAAAAAAAAAAAGAAATCTGCGAACAATGTATGCTAATGTAGTTTCGGATTCGCGCGGCTATCGCTCCATCGATTCGATGAGAAGAAGAGAAGCTTAGCTTTAAAATTAGTCAGGTACAACTGAATTTAAATGGAAGTCTCGATTTAATCTTCCGACAAAGGATCACGCAAATCATCCAAGCGACAGGCATCATCACGCGATGTCATGCCTACAGCAACCGCACGCGACCGCGATGATGTCAACGACCGCGGCGACATAAGCCGACAGCTGACAGAGGCAATAATATCCTAGATCCTACAAGACTTGTATGGTAAGGTACGAAAGTTCGCAAGTGGAAGAGGGCCTTCTTGTACTCAACTGCAATGAAAATCCTCGGGCAACATCGTCGTCAGGGAGCGACCCTTCATCCTGTGCGGAGACTGGCAAATCGCTGCCATCTCCGTAGGCTTGTCCCGGGTGCGCTCCACCAGCCAGACCAGATTGCAGTCGCAGACAAGAGCGTTGCTGTCGAGTCGCAGCCGCGTCATCGGGCCGACGTTGACGAACGCGTCGGCCGGCAGCCGGTGCAGCTTGTTGCTGTGGAGAAACAGGCGTTCCAGCGCCGGGAGATCGTTGAACGTGCCGGCGCGTATCTCCCGCAGGTGGTTGTGATGGAGATACAGCTGCTCGAGCCGCGGCAGACGCGCGAACGCTCCCGGCGCAATGTGCTCGATCCGATTTTTGTACAAGTAGAGTATCCGTAGATTCGGCGCGCCCTCGAACGCGCCCGCGGCCAGACGTCGGATGTGGTTGTCGTTCAGCAGCAGGGTGTGCAGCTTGTCGAGACCGCGAAACGTCCCCGGTCGTACCTCCATGATGCTGTTAAATCGGAGATCCCTGAAAAAAAGGATTCTCAAGTTCGTCAACGATGAAAGAAAAGAGACTGCGCGATTCATATTTCGAAAAAAAAGAAAGAAAATTATATATAAACGTACATTTTAATATCGTCATAATATATTGTTATTATATTTTAAAAGAGAAAGAATCGCGTTCGTGGGATCGGAGAATTATACACCGCAATATTTGAAGTGAAAATGGAGTAAACGCGATCGATTCTAATAATAGAGATTACATCTTTCTACGATTATACAGGGTGCCCCAGAATTAGACCGACAAATTTCATATGGTTATAAAGGACACCAAAACAAGCCAATTTTGTCAATAAACCTGTAATAAATTCGTAAATGAGTCCTTTTGGCACTAGAGAATAAAAGACTAATAAGGACAAAAAATCTTTGAAAAAATCTATTTTTTCAGAATTTTATTAATGTGGTTAAATAGAAGTGTTTTTACCATGAAACTTTTGTATAAAACATTTTTTGATATCTCGAATAATTTTCAAGATATATTGAAAAAAGCAGAAAGCAGCTCTACATATGAGGGGTGATTTCATCCCTTAGAATTGTTTTTGGGCCGCAACTGGAAATTTCTAAATTCATCTATCTATCCCCCCTACATGTGTGTAAAGTTTCATCAGAATTAGAATTTTCGGTTTCACGAGGTTACCTTGTTAGTCTTTGATTCTCTCGTGCCAAAACAGATTATTTGCGAACACGGGTTTATTGACAAAATTGGCTTGTTTTGGTATCCGTTATAACCACTTAAAGTTTGTCGATCTAATTCTGGGACACCCTATATATGAAAACCGCATGTACCATGTTATCTCGGGTTTAGAATCAGGCGGTTGCGTTTGGATGACCGCATTCTACGCTAAATATGAGATATAGATAGATTTAAATAGAATTTTTTTTTGCATGGGCGAGAATACCGTAATTATGAACCCGCTAGCCGCCCACCCGCAAAGTAGAATTGGCGAATAAAGTGAACGCTTGTGTGAGTGCTTTTCTCGTAAGATAGAAAGGGATAAATAGCATAGTCGTCATTTTTTTCAATAGATAAAAGGCATATTAATTACTAATATACGAATACAGGTCGAGAACAATAAATTAGATTAGCGGAACTCAGACCTACACGAATCTGCCTTTATTATAACGATCTCTCATCAAAATCGTTGAATTAAAATATGTCTTATTAAGGGCACCCGAAAAAATAATCCAACGGCATTAGAGTAGATACGCAAGATGCAGGGTTGGATAAGTTAATTTTTTTTTAACTAAGTTAAATTTAAAGTTAATGGCCTAAAAATTAACTAAGTTTACATTAAAAATTATTTAAATACAAATTAACTCAGTTAAAGTCAAGTAAATATTATTAACTCATTAAAGTTAAAAGTTAATTCTCTATCCAACAACGAATCGCCACATTCGATAAACTTGTACAGCAAATAAAATATTCGCATTATAATCAACCATTTTCACACGACTTTAATATTGATAAATTATTTTAACTTGTATAAAAAAAGTTAATAAATTAACACATTTTAAATAATGTATAATAAAATATGTTAATACATTTAAAAATAATTAGTTTAAATTAAAAATTAACTAAGTTAAGTTAAAAGTTATTAACTTTTCAACTTAACTTTTAACTGTTTAACTAGTTACTACCCAATCCTGATAAGATGTCGATAAGGAAATGCTGATTGTAAGATCCAGATGCGCGCGGATTCAGAAATTCATAAAGTTCGTGAAGAGCGAGTTGCGTAATCATTCCCGCCGCAACAAAGATTCCGTTGGTTATTAGGCTCTTAATTAACAATTTTATTCGGCCCGTCGCACATTACTTCCTTTCTAAATTATGGCCTCGAGTTCCCGCGAGTTCTCAAGACCCGACGGTATTTCAATTCGCCTTATCACACCAGCGAATCGCCGGCGCGAGCACGCGTGAAAAGTGGAAGAAGTACCCGACATCTAACTAGCGTAAATTGCCAGCGATGCGATGTATATATCCTTGTGTGCTTTTTCATTCAAATAGCGTCGAGTGAAGCAGATTTGATCGCTCTGAGAACGATATAAACCCAATTTTCCATGAACATATGTTCGATCAAAAATGGATTTTGAATAATATAAATAATAAATTAATATAAATAATATAAATTTAAAATAATTAATATAAATAATTAATTAATTATATATAATTAATAATATAAAATGCATCTCGTTTGACGTTATTTTGGCTTTAAAGCACACGATTCTTTGCCCTGATTAATCAATCAAACAGTAACTCAAAATATTTTATTGATCAGGGTCTACTTGAGTAGACTACAAGTCTACTCAAATTTTGTAAAAAAATTCCCTGAAAATTCCCTTATTTTCCAGGTATTTTTATTCAAAATTCCAAGTAAAAAGAATGTTTTAAAGAATTTTTGGTGCAATTTTCTAAAATAAGTTTTTTTATTGCATACGTTTTTTAATGCTTTTCATTCATACAAAGGGAAAACACAAAGCCACTTAAGTTTCAAGTACTAGATTTACAAATGTACTGAAAAAAAAACTATATAGCTTTCGTGAAGATAAAAATTTTTAACTTGCATAACTTTTTTATTTTTTATCACTAAAAATTAAGGTAAAGAATATAAACTTCATTGAATATGAACATTCAATATATAAACAGAGATATAGATATAATATATTTTGAACACATAATTCACAGCTTATTGGCGGATTGCCTATTACTTACAGTAGGATTGTAAGAGCAAAATTATCAAAGAGAGATTTTTTTTTTAATTCCCTGAGTCCTAATAAAATTCCATAAGAATTCCTTGATTTTTCCAAGTATAAAAAAATTCCCCGAGAATTCCAGGTTTTCCATGTTTTTCCAGGAAGTAGACATATTGTTGATTAATCTAATAATCCAACTACCCGTAGTAACCCAAGACGGAATTTATAATATCATTAATCGCTCTTAGAGAAATCAAACTTGCTTCACTTGAAAATTCAACACGAGCATCGCGCACTTTCAAGAAGTAACATCAATCGTATAGCGATTAATGTAAACATTCTTATATTACGTTTTATCTAAGCCTTTAAACGAATCTCTATTTATCAGACATATGTCAGCAAATTGCAGTGCTAATCAACGTCGATAAATTGTAGCGTCGTTTTATATCAAAGAGAGTAATTCCAGTTCCCCAGTTTCTTCAATGCGAAAAATTACTTCTCGTAGCGATATAATTATTTCTCACGGTAATTAAACACCTTAAAAACAGCCTCTATAAAATATCGTGTTAATGCGTTGACAGCGAAATTCGCAGCGTAAAGTACCTACATATATCTTTATCTGAGAAGCAGAAGTAGAAAGATTTAATAAAATTATCGAAAGACATATTTAGATCATTTTAAAAAGAAGGATAAATGAATAATTATAAATTAATGTATCTTATTAATTAATATAAATTATAAAAATGCATTTCTCTTCCCAGATTTTTGGAGCAGATTTGCTCCAAAAAAGATTGAATTGTTTGTCTTTTTGCTTCTCAAAAGAGAAATGTTTTCTAAAAATTTTCCTAAGTTCAGATAAAAATCTCTGAGAATTCCAATTTCGGATGTGAATACATCTTTATGTAGTAAAATCTCCTCATAGATACGAAAATAAAAGTTTTAAGTAACATTGATATATCATTTGCATATATTAAGATAAAAATAAGTACATAAATCATTCAAAATAAGCATATATAAGAATACGTGCGCGAGATTATTATAAATTTTTTTAACGTAGTAAAAAAATTTCTAAAAACATCTGTCGAAATATTGAGAATCGCTGACGTGTAACGTGTATGCCCTGTGTGTTTATATATTTAATCGGATTCAGGTAACTATTGTATATATGTATAATATCTCGAACGTTAGAGCGCGGATAGTTTAAGCAGGCGAATAATTTCTGACCTGCTTTACAGGACGACCGCAATTTTTTGTGCACGCTATTTTAACATGTAATCAGAGATTATATAGCGTGGCGTGTAACACGAAGGACGATGTCTCGGCGGTTATCGACGTATCACACGGTACAGACAAGTATATATTTGATTAACAAAGAGACGAATACTTAAAGATACTCCAGACAACGTGTCCATAATGGATATTCTGTCAATCATTGACCGAGCGCGACGACCGTCTATTTCTTCGTAATTTTAGAAGGATCGCAAACAGGTAATTATCCGTAAAGCGCGAGACGAGGATTTAACGGTAAAACCGGATACGTTAGAAAATCCTGTCAAACGCATAATAATTATAATTTTTCATTGTTCAATCAGAGACAGAAAAAGAGAGAGAAGATTAAATTTCCGATAAATAATAAAAGGAATGAAAAACAAACTCGTTAGGTTGATATAATGCCTCGTTGAAATCACATTTTGAATTATTGCACATTGTCGGGAGATACAATTACGATAACACTTGATTCACATCGTTTGACATCGCTCACGCTACGCTCTGCGTTTCTTTGCATTCCGATCTCTGATCTTGTGCAATAACGTCACACGCGATAACCGAGCCTATGAACTTTTTCGCGGTATATCATTACCCATTAAAATCGCCGAAGGAAATTCTCGTTTATCAGATAATTTCTCAGTGAACGTTAGAGGATCCCTTTATTCATGTTCGCCTAAACAAAGCTTGAATTGATAGTGTATAGTGTATAAGGAACTAGAGCCTTAAGGGTAACTCACTCGTTACAGAAATAGCGGACAGGATAATATAAATTATTATAATTTATTACGCATTTATACATAGAACGCGGCGTAAAGAGAAAGGATTTAACGCCGGTGAACTCTCGTCTCTTCTTATAAACGTGACTCATGCTCTCTAATATATACGTATTATAATCTCTACGGGTCATACGTTTACTTGTTCTCTTTCAACAAAATTTCGTCACTATCGCACGAGCGATAATCACAGAATTAATCAGCGAGCCATCTCAGAGTCGAATAATACATCCAAAAAACACTCTCTGCCGTTCTTCTCTCTCTAACTTTTGAGAAAATTAATTCGAGATAGTCATCATTAAAAAAAATTATTATATAAATTATTCTTTCTAAACTATTTTTAGATACTGATTATTTTAAGATACTAAAATTGCGAAAAAATAGAATAGAGCTTTGTTTATACAGGGTAAGTCACCAGAAACTGCCTTTTAAGATATCTTAATAAATATTAATTTTATATACACAAAAACGTTTAAGACAAAAGTTAAATAATTTTATAAGGGCTACATTTTATCATCTTAGTTTTTTGTTAGGTAAAGGCAGATGATACAAACGTTCTTGTGTAAAATTAATATTTATCAAAATTAGAAAGCAGTTTCTAGTGATTCACCCTGTATATGCGAATATATGGATTATTCACAAAAATTAAATTACACTGCTACAATAATAATTAAAATTGGATTTTTTTAACTCAATAAGGCAAGAGAAAAGCATTATTTAAACAAAGAAATTAAACGCAAACAATTGTATTCTTAAATGAGTTCTATCCACATTGTGGCTTGTGATTCTACAATGCGGTTCCAAGGTTACAATGATCTGTGTTATCTAATACAGAATAGGTCATGGTTGAAAGTTTCTATTGAGTATAATTCTGTTTTAACCTATATACTTACTCAAACTTAAAAAAAAAAAATTAAATAAATATAGCAAAAATATAATAAAGTTGGAATAAATAATAGCAATTAAAATAAAATAAAATAAAAACAAGTATAATATCTTACTTTTGAGACAAATACATTGCAATGTTTGTTAGCAACATTATTTTTAGATTGCTTTATGTAAATCGGAAAAAAGAGAGATACATGACGATGACATGATACATCGCTTCGAAGTCATATTAGGACAAATGAGATTTAATTATGTTTATATTACTGATTCACAGAACCGCAAACTGATTCGTCGACATTTGTCATGTTATTCCGTCTTTGTCCAAGAGATTTTGCGCAACAACTTTCAACAAAGATGATAAAGAGCTCTTCGTACAGATTATCGCCGGTATTTTTCTTCTTTCCAACGAGAGCATTGAAATTTATAGATACCTATGCGGTATCAATGACAGATATCGAAGCTCGAGCTAAATTGGGGTGAAATGATAAAATAATCTGTCGTCTCTACACAGCGAGATAGCACGCGCATTATCGCTTTCTTTTTCAAATATTGAATATTTTTCGGGATACTTGCGTGTTTTACTCAAAGTAGGAGAATGACTGCCACAACGAGGCCGGTTCGATATATCATTCTTATGTAATTCCATATCGGAAAGACACGTTCGTTGATAACACTGACGGTACGTGTTACTTTGAGACGAAAGAAACATGCAAAGTTGAATAGGCACAGGATCGTAGGTGATAGCTGATTGTCCAAAATGTATTTAATTTTGTTGCATTTTTAATTTATATGGTTTTTAAATTAATTTTTTTCTTTCGGTTCATACGTGATGTATTCTTAATTATTTGTAACTGTTCAGATAAAGAGAAAAAGTTGATATAATAGAAAGGATTCTTGTTGGTTCTGTGAGTAGGAAAATTTGTAAAAGTGTATATAGGTTTGAAAAAATACTAAAACATTATTTCTCACAAGAGAATGACACATATGATTTAATTATATTTTCACAGGAGAACGACACGTCTGATTTATTCCGCGATTCGTTGTCGACTGACTCCGTGGACAGACGATACTTCGAGAATATTTTATGTAAAAAAGAGAAACGTAAATAATAGGCAGGGATAGACAATAAGACAACAGAACGTAAACAAAAACGCGACTTCGAGAATATTTGATGTAAGAGGGAGAGAGAAACGTAAATAATAGACAAGGCTAGACAATAAAACAACGTAAAAGAACGTAAATATAAGCGCGTTGCGTCCGGATAAATTTATACATGAATTTACATGAAGTAATGTTCTAAAAAAATGTACAAAAAAATGTATAGCGATAATATTACAACGTATAGAAAGTTAAAGATTATATTAAATTATATTCGTAATACAAATTATTAATTCTGTATTGAAGCAATACATTTAAATTTAAGAAAGTATGTTAATGTTAGCAATATTTAATTAGTCCATATATATAACCGATTTTATTTTAAAATTAAAATAAAACAATATTATTTTTATATGTGTGTATATTTATACATATGTGTGTGTGTGTAAGTATGTAATGTTCCATGATCGATCTTTCAATAAAAAAGTAATTTGAATATATATTATTTATAATTTATAATGTATAATATATTATAATATTAGAACGTCAATGTAAATTTCTAACTTTGCATTGAGATCGTGTTGCTTTACTGCATTCTCGTTTATTGCTTTCTTCGAAGTTCCATTTTAGCATTGCATCGTAACTTATATATAGTTCTAAGTAGCGCGCTTTTCTGTTTCTTTTTGTTCATCTACCGCGTCTCGGATCAATAACTTGTCTTCATTAGCTAAATCTGATTATAATAATTCATTTTTATCGATTATTACAATGTAGTCAACTTTATTCTGAACTTACGATGCATCTCAATTTGTAGATAATTGTTGCACAGATTGATCGCTATATGATTATTACAGCTCTTATCGATTTATTTAATAATACAATCAATTCTTTAAACAAGTTTACACCATTAGAACATGCAATGTTATCTGTCTTGTTGAATATTGCGAAGAGAACGAATGCATTCTCTACTGAAAACGCTGTGTCAGTCTCGATCTTCTTAACTGGGATGATTATACGTCTCTTACGATTAGTATCTTTCCCATAAACGAATATGCATCTATATAACATGCTTTCTCTTGACCTTTTATCATGCTTATACTATAATATCAACTGCATCGTTTATCAAACAACGAGATCATTATGCATTTGAATAATTATAAAAAAATTATTGTTCAGATATTTTTTTTTTTTCACGTAAAAATAAAAATATTTATATGAGATATATATTGTGATTATTAAATGAAGCGCCAAATGATACAATTTATTAGTCATTAAAACAAGAGTTATTAAATAAAAACTTGATATGAGATACAAAATAATTATCAAGTTCTTTATTTACAAGAATCTTGTCATTATAATTTTATCGTATTTATACTACACGTAATATTAACTGTACTGTTTATGAATCAACGAGGGATCATTAAGCATTTTTGGGTAATTATAAAAAAAAATTATTATTCAAATTATTTTTGGCATGTGAAAAAAATAATTTGAATAATAATCTTTTTTTTCGCATATATGTAAAAAAAAAAATATTTATGTGGAATATATGTTGTGATTATGTTTCATTATTAAATGTAGCGCCAAATGAGACAATTTATTAATCATTAAAACAAAAGTCATTAAATAAAAACTTGATATGAGATACAAAATAATTATCAAGTTCTTTTTTTGCAAGAATCTTGTCATTATAATTTTATCGTATTTATACTCCCCGTAATATTAACTGTACTGTTTATCAATCAACGAGAGATCATTAAGCATTTTGGGGTAATTATAAAAAAAATTATTATTCAAATTATTTTTTTTCAATATTTTTTTTTGGCATGTGAAAAAAATAATTTGAATAATAATTTTTTTTTTCGCGTATATTTGAAAAAAAATATTTATGTGGAATATATGTTGTGATTATGTTTCATTATTAAATGTAGCGCCAAATGAGACAATTTATTTGTCATTAAAACAAAAGTCATTAAATAAAAACTTGACATGAGATACAGAACAATTATCAAGTCTTTTTTATCGTCATTAGAATCTTATCATCATACAATGACAGATGTAATGCTTGCATCACAATACAAGATATCGCGATAAATTCAAAATATTCGAATCGAATAATCGCGAGGAGATCGAGACGATTATCGATCCGCGTGTAAAATAAAAAGGATAGAACTTACAGAACGGTGGTGTTGGCGGGCACCCGCGGCATCTGGCTCAGCTTTTGGAACATGCATCGCACATGCATCATGAAGCACACACATTTCTGCGGGCATTCTGTCGTCGCCTGCGTAGAGGAATCCGCTAGTAGGAGCCGCGGTACCAGCAGCAACATCCAAAGGAAGAAGAACTCCACGAGCAGCCTCATGTCCGCGATGATGCTTGACGTATAATATGTATCCGAGAAACGGAGCCTCTACGTCGCGCCGCGGCACCACGTGGAGTTCATCGGACAGATGGGCGTGCGCGCGCGCACACACGCGTGTATTCACGCGTCCTCTCTCTCTCTCTCTCTCTCTCTCGCTCTCTCTGTATACTTTCACCGCGAGATCACCGCGGGAGATCAATGAGAGAGAATCCGGTCGGGACGCTACTCGATAATACCGGGTGCACCGACGCGTTCCGCGAGAGTTTAGCGAGAGGAAGCCGGAGGAGCCGGAAAGAGAGGAGAGGAGGAGCGCGGCCGCCTCGACGACGACCGTCCCGTCCAATTCCCGCGCGGCGGTAGCCTACACTATACTGTAGCTCTACGCGGCTCCTACTCACGTCGGGACCCCGCATCGCGATCGGGTCCATCCATCGAGACCGGCACGTCGCGCGGGAGTAGTACCTACATACAAAAGGCTTCCCCGAGTACGCGGGGGACTCGCTCTCTTCTCTCTCTCTCTCTTCGCTCTCCTTCCCTCCCTTCGCATCCCTTCCTCCTCCTCCTCCTCTTCTTCTCGCACCGGCAGGCACGCCGAAGGGGCTACGCGATGCGAAACGCGAGAGCGTGCGTCGTATGTAAAGTAAGGGTATCTACCTATCTACTCGCGGTATTTCCATACTAACGACGGTTTACCGGCGCGCCACCGACCGCTTGCGATTTGCTTTCAATAGTAAAAAAAATAAAAAAATAAAAAAAGACCTGCGGGAGAGTACGTATTGCACCAATCATCTTGACGCAGCCTAGCTCGTTCTGTAAAGATAACAGTATTTAATTGAATCGAGTGTTCGCCGACTGGCGAGGCGATCTAGTTTATAAATAGAGCCCCGAGACAGATACTTGTACCGCCGTTGATATTTTATAGACATTTATTACGAGTTTCACAGTCTGATGAAACGGCGCCCGGATTAGAGTCTCCTATACAGATATCATCGATCACACATGTACCTCTTCATTTTCTCGACCCTTCCTCTCTAAACAATAATATATCCCATACCTGAAATCCAGGGTTGGATAGTAACTAATTAAACAGTTAAAAGTTAAGTTAAAAAGTTAATAACTTTTAATGTAACTTAATTTTCAACGTGTTAACTTTTAATTTAAACTAATTATTTTTAAATACATTAATATTAATTTATTAACTTTTTTTATACAAGTTAAAATAATTCATCAATATTAAAGTTGTGTGAAAATGGTTGATCCTAATATTTTATTTATCGTACAACAAGTTTGTTGAACGAGATGAGAATTAACTTTTATAACTTTAATAAGTCAAGTTAAAAAATTATTAAATTATTAAAGTTAAAAGTTAATTCTCTATTCAACAGCGAATTGACACATCCAACAAACTTGTTGTACGACAAATGAAACATTCGCATTAGAATCAACCATTTTCACACAATTTTAATATTGATGAATTATTTTAACTTGTATAAAAAAAGTTAATAAATTAATATTAATGTATTTAAAAATAATTAGTTTAAATTAAAAGTTAACACGTTGAAAATTAAGTTACATTAAAAGTTATTAACTTTTTAACTTAACTTTTAACTGTTTAATTAGTTACTATCCAACCCTGGATTTCAGGTATGGGATATATTATTGTTTAGAGAGGAAGGGTCGAGAAAATGAAGAGGTACATGTGTGATCGATGATATCTGTATGGGAGACTCTAATCCGGGCGCCGTTTCATCAGACTGTGAAACTCGTAATAAATGTCTATAAAATATCAACGGCGGTACAAGTATCTGTCTCGGGGCTCTATTTATAAACTAGATCGCCTCGCCAGTCGGCGAACACTCGATTCAATTAAATACTGTTATCTTTACAGAACGAGCTAGGCTGCGTCAAGATGATTGGTGCAATACGTACTCTCCCGCAGGTCTTTTTTTATTTTTTTATTTTTTTTACTATTGAAAGCAAATCGCAAGCGGTCGGTGGCGCGCCGGTAAACCGTCGTTAGTATGGAAATACCGCGAGTAGATAGGTAGATACCCTTACTTTACATACGACGCACGCTCTCGCGTTTCGCATCGCGTAGCCCCTTCGGCGTGCCTGCCGGTGCGAGAAGAAGAGGAGGAGGAGGAGGAAGGGATGCGAAGGGAGGGAAGGAGAGCGAAGAGAGAGAGAGAGAGAGGGAGAGAGAGAGAGAGAGAGAGAGAGAAGAGA